>NW_020867723.1:0-40040 GCF_003369695.1 Bos indicus x Bos taurus
GCACTGATCACGTGACTGATCATGCACTGATCACTTGACTGATCATGCACTGATCACTTGATTGATCATGCACTGATCACGTACCTATCATGCACAGATCAAGTGGCTATCATGCACTGCTCGAGTGGCTGATCATGGCAGTGATCACGTAGCTACCATGTACCGGTCACGTGACTGATCATGCACCCATCGGTGACTGATCATGCACTGATCACGTGGCTATCATGCCTGATCACTTGGCTAGTCATACACTGATCACGTGCCTGGTCATTCACACATCCCGTGACTAATCCTGAACTGATCTCATGGCTCTCATGCACTGATTACGTGGCTATCACGCACTGATCACGTGGCTGATCATGCACTGATCACGTGACTGATCATGCACTGATCAGTTGGCTGGTCATACACTGATCACGTGCCTGGTCATTCAACATCCCGTGACTAATCATGAACTGATCTCATGGCTCTCATGCCTGATTACGTGGCTATCACGCACTGATCACGTGGCTGATCATGCACTGATCACATAATTGATCATGCACTGATCACGTGACTGATCATGCACTGATCACATGACTGATCATGCACTGATCACTTGATTGATCATGCACTGAACACGTTACTGATCATGCACTGATAACGTGGCTATCATGCACTGCTCGAGTGGCTGATCATGCAGTGATCACGTAGCTACCATGTACCGGTCACGTGACTGATCATGCACCCATCGGGGTGACTGATCATGCACTGATCACGTGGCTATCATGCACTGTTCACGTGGCCGATCATACACTGATCACCCTGGCTGGTCATGCACAGATCACGTCACTAATCATGAACTGATCACGTAGCTATCAACACATCACGTGGCTATCATGCACTGCTCATGTGGCTGATCATGCAATGATCACGTAGCTACCATGTATTGGTCACGTGACTGATCATGCACTGATCACGTAAATGGTCATGCACTGATCACGTGACTTGATCATGCACTGATATCGTGACTGAGCATGCACTGATCATGTGCAGGGAGACGGTGAGGCATTCCACTCTGGACAAAGGTCATGAGGAAGGAGGCTTGGCATACGCAAATGCGGGATCGAGCCTCAGGAGTCCACCCGGATTTTCTCGAGCATCTCGCCCCAAAAAACCAGAGTCTGCCTACTCTATTGCTTGTGCTCTCACCTCTGATTTCACTGGGGGCTGTCCCCACCACCATCTCGCTCTCTCTGTCAAAGAGTTAACTTACAGCTCCAATTCATGAAGTTCCTTGTGAATCTTCCCTTGAACTTCCAGCTGAGTTTCCAGCGGAGCGAGGAACCCACCTCGCTTACTAATTATTCCTGGGCTGCTAAGACCCACTCGAGAAGGTGTCTAGGGTGAGGCACCTTCTGCTATTCGAGAGGGCGCCTGTGGCCTATGTAAGTGGTGCAAACTTCTTGTCTTGAAGTTTGATTGGTCTTCCCAAGCTACTCAGTCTCTTTTCTCCACCGAATTATCCTACTGAGCTATCCTCATACTATTATTCTTGACATCTCTGATTAGCATATAAATAGTCCGCCTAGGCCATCTCTCCTTCGAATACCCTGGATCAGCTGGGGCTGGACCCCGGCAGGTGGCGCCCGAACAGGGACCTCAGGAGGCAATACTCAAAGAGCTGAGCAGACACGAACCACGCAATCAGCAGGCAATAAGCATGGAGCTCAGCAGTGACGAATCATGCTGCTCAACTGGCAATAATCAAGCAGGTGACCAGGCAGGAATCACGCAGCTCAGCTGGCAATTGTCAAGCAGATGAGCTGACAGGAATCACGCAGCTCAGCTGGCAATTGTCAAGCAGATGAGCAGACAAGAATCACGCAGCTCAGATGGCAGTTATCATGCAGATGAGCAGTAAGGAATCACGCAGCTCAGCAGGCCCTGATCACGTGACTCTGCAGGCACTGATCACGTGGCTGATCAAGCACAGATCACGTGACTGAGCATGCACTGATCACGTGGCTATCATGCACTGATCACGTGACTGAGCATGCACTGATCACGTGGATGATCAGGCACTGATCACGTGGCTCTCATGCACTGATCACGTGTTTCTCATGCAGTGATCAGTGACTGACAGGCGCTGATCATGTGACTGTGCACGCACTGATCACGTGGCTGATCAAGAACTGACCACCTGACTGAGCATGCAGTGATCAGGTGACTGATCGTTCACTGATCACGTGTTTATCATACGGTGATCACGTGACTGAGAGGCGCTGATCACGTGACTGTACAGTCAGTGACCCCGTGGCTGATCATGCACTGATATCGTGACTGAGCATGCACTGATCATGTGCCGGGAGACGGTGAGGCATTCCAATATGGACAAAGGTCATGAGGAAGGAGGCTCGGCATACGCAAATGCGGGATCGAGCCTCAAGAGTCCAGCCGGATATTCTCGAGCATCTACCCCCCAAAAAAACCAGAGTCTGCCTACTTTATTCCTTTTGCTCTCACCTCTGATTTTACTGGAGGCTCTCCCCCACCACCATCTCGCTCTCTCTGTCAAAGAGGTAACCTACAGCTCCAATTCATAAAGTTCCCTGTCATTTATCCCTTCACTTCCACCTGAGTCTCATCTGGAGCGCGGAACCCACCACGCTTACTAATTATGCCTGGGCTGCTAAGACCCACTCGAGAAGGTGTCTAGGGTGAGGCGCCTTCCGCCATTCGAGAGGGCGCCTTCTCCCTATGTAAGTGATGCAAACTTCTTGTCTAGATATTTTATTGGTCTCCCGTGTAAACCAAGCTACTCAATCTCTTTTCTCCACCGAATTTTCCTACTGAGCTATCCTAATAATATTATTCTTGATATCTCTGATAAGCATAAAATAGTCGCCTAGGCCATCTCTACTTCGAATACCCTGGGTCAGCTGGGGATGTTCCCCGGCAGGTGGCGCCCGAACAGGGACCTCAGGAGGCAATAATCAAAGAGCTGAGCAGACAGGAACCACGCAATCAGCAGGCAATAAGCATGGAGCTCAGCAGTGACGAATCATGCTGCTCAACTGGCAATCATCAAGCAGGTGACCAGGCAGGAATCCCGCGGCTCAGCTGGCAATTGGCAAGCAGATGAGCATTCAGGAATCCCGCAGCTCAGCTGCCAATTATCATGCAGATGAGCCGGCAGGAATCATGCAGCTCAGCAGGCCTGATCCCGTGACTCTGCAGGCACTGATCACGTGGCTGATCAAGTACGGATCACGTGACTCAGCAAGCACTGATCACGTGGCTCTCATGCACTGATCAGGTGACTGCACTTGCACTGATGACGTGGATGATCAGGCACTGATCACGTGGCTCCTCATGCACTGAACACGTGTTTCTCATGCAGTGATCAGTGACTGACAGGCACTGATCATGTGACTGTGCACGCACTGATCACTTGGCTGATCAGGATCTGACCTACCTGACTGAGCATGCAGTGATCACGTGCCTGGGAGTTCACTGATCACGTGTTTATCATACGGTGATCCCGTGACTGAGAGGCGCTGATCACGTGACTGTGCAGTCAGTGATCAGGTGGCTGATCAGGCACTGATCACATGGCTCATCATGCACTGATCCCGTGTTTCTCAGGCAATTATCAGTGACTGACAGGCGCTGATCATGGAACTGTGCACGCACTGATCACGTGGCTATCATGCACTGATCACGTGACTGCGCATGCACTGATGACGTGGCTGATCAGGAACTGACAACCTGATTGGGCATGCAGTGATCACGTGGCTGGTTGTTCACTGATCACGTGTTTATCATATGGTGATCACGTGACTGAGAGGCGCTGATCACGTGACTGTGCCGTCAGTGATCACGTGGCTGATCATGCACTGATATCGTGACTGAGCATGCACTGATCATGTGCCGGGAGCCGGTGAGGCATTCCACTCTGGACAAAGGTCATGAGGAAGGAGGCTTGGCATATGCAAATGTGGGATCGAGCCTCAGGAGTCCACCCGGATATTCTCGAGCATCTCCCCCCCAAAAAAACCAGAGTCTGCCTACTTTATTGCTTTGTGCTCTCACCTCTGATTTCACTGGGGGCTGTCCCCCACCACCATCTCGCTCTCTCTGTCAAAGAGTTAACTTACAGCTCCAATTCATAAAGTTCCTTGTCATTCTTCCCTTGAACTTCCAGCTGAGTCTCCATCTGGAGCTCGGAACCCACCTCGCTTACTAATTATGCCTGGGCTGCTAAGACCCACTCGAGAAGGTGTCTAGGGTGAGGCACCTTCCGCTATTCGAGAGGGCGCCTGTGGCCTATGTAAGTGGTGCAAACTTCTTGTCTTGAATTTTTATTGGTCTCCCTCGTAAACCAAGCTACTCAGTCTCTTTTCTCCACCGAATTTTCCTACTGAGCTATCCTCATACTATTATTCTTGACATCTCCGATTAGCATATAAATAGTCGCCTAGGCCATCTCTCCTTCGAATACCCTGGATCAGCTGGGGCTGGTCCCCGGCAGGTGGCGCCCGAACAGGGACCTCAGAAGGCAATACTCAAAGAGCTGAGCAGACACGAACCATGCAATCAGCAGGCAATAAGCATGGAGCTCAGCAGTGACGAATCATGCTGATCAACTGGCAATATTCAAGCAGGTGACCAGGCAGGAATCACGCAGCTCAGCTGGCAATTGTCAAGCAGATGAGCCGACAGGAATCACGCAGCTCAGCTGGCAATTGTCATGCAGATGAGCCGGCAGGAATCACGCAGCTCAGTAGGCCCTGATCACGTGACTCTGAAGGCACTGATCCCGTGGCTGATCAAGTCCAGATCACGTGACTGAGCATGCACTGATCACGTGGCTATCATGCACTGATCACTTGGCTGGTCATACACTGATCACGTGCCTGGTCATTCACACATCCCGTGACTAATCATGAACTGATCTCATGGCTATCATGCACTGATCACGTGGGTATCATGCACTGATTACGTGGCTGGTCACACACGTATCACGTGACTGATCATGAACTGGTCACGTGGCTCTCATGCACTGATTACGTGGCTATCACGCACTGATCACGTGGCTGATCATGCACTGATCACGTAACTGATCATGCACTGATCACGTGACTGATCATGCACTGATCACGTGACTGATCATGCACTGATCACTTGATTGATCATGCACTGATCACGTTACTGATCATGCACTGATCACGTGGCTATCATGCACTGCTCGAGTGGCTGAACATGCAGTGATCACGTAGCTACCATGTACCTGTCACGTGACTGATCATGCACCCATCGGGTGACTGATCATGCACTGATCACGTGGCTATCATGCACTGTTCACGTGGCCGATCATACACTGATCACCTGCCTGGTCATGCACAGATCACGTCACTAATCATGAACTGATCACGTAGCTATCAACACATCACGTGGCTATCATGCACTGCTCATGTGGCTGATCATGCAATGATCACGTAGCTACCATGTATTGGTCACGTGACTGATCATGCACTGATCACGTAAATGATCATGCACTGATCACGTGGCTGATCATGCACTGATATCGTGACTGAGCATGCACTGATCATGTGCCGGGAGCCGGTGAGGCATTCCACTCTGGACAAAGGTCATGAGGAAGGAGGCTCGGCATACGCAAATGCGGGATCGAGCCTCAGGAGTCCACCCGGATATTCTCGAGCATCTCCCCCCCAAAAAAACCAGAGTCTGCCTACTTTATTGCTTTGTGCTCTCACCTCTGATTTCACTGGGGGCTGTCCCCCACCACCATCTCGCTCTCTCTGTCAAAGAGTTAACTTACAGCTCCAGTTCATAAAGTTCCTTGTCATCCTTCCCTTTAACTTCCAGCTGAGTCTTCATCTGGAGCGTGGAACCCACCACGCTTACTAATTATGCCTGGGCTGCTAAGACCCACTCGAGAATGTGTCTAGGGTGAGGCATCTTCTGCTATTCGAGAGGGCGTCTGCGGCCTAGGGAAGTGGTGCAAACTTCTTGTCTTGAAGTTTGATTGGTCTCCCAAGCTACTCAGTCTCTTTACTCCACCGAATTATCCTACTGAGCTATCCTCATACTATTATTCTTGACATCTCTGATTAGCATATAAATAGTCGCCTAGGCCATCTCTCCTTCGAATACCCTGGATCAGCTGGGGCTGGTCCCCGGCAGGTGGCGCCCGAACAGGGACCTCAGGAGGCAATACTCAAAGAGCTTAGCAGACATGAACCACGCAATCAGCAGGCAATAAGCATGGAGCTCAGCAGTGACGAATCATGCTGCTCAACTGGCAATAATCAAGCAGGTGACCAGGCAGGAATCACGCAGCTCAGCTGGCAATTGTCATGCAGATGAGCCGGCAGGAATCACGCAGCTCAGTAGGCCCTGATCACGTGACTCTGCAGGCACTGATCCCGTGGCTGATCAAGTCCAGATCACGTGACTGAGCATGCACTGATCACGTGGCTATCATGCACTGATCACTTGGCTGGTCATACACTGATCACGTGCCTGGTCATTCACACATCCCGTGACTAATCATGAACTGAACTCATGGCTCTCATCCACTGATTACGTGGCTATCACGCACTGATCACGTGGCTGATCATGCACTGATCACGTAATTGATCATGCACTGATCACGTGACTGATCATGCACTGATCACTTGACTGATCATGCACTGATCACTTGATTGATCATGCACTGATCACGTTACCTATCATGCACAGATCAAGTGGCTATCATGCACTGCTCGAGTGGCTGATCATGCAGTGATCACGTAGCTACCATGTACCGGTCACGTGACTGATCATGCACCCATCGGGTGACTGATCATGCACTGATCACGTGGCTATCATGCACTGATCACTTGGCTAGTCATACACTGATCACGTGCCTGGTCATTCACACATCCCGTGACTAATCCTGAACTGATCTCATGGCTCTCATGCACTGATTACGTGGCTATCACGCACTGATCACGTGGCTGATCATGCACTGATCACGTGACTGATCATGCACTGATCAGTTGGCTGGTCATACACTGATCACGTGCCTGGTCATTCACACATCCCGTGACTAATCATGAACTGATCTCATGGCTCTCATGCACTGATTACGTGGCTATCACGCACTGATCACGTGGCTGATCATGCACTGATCACATAATTGATCATGCACTGATCACGTGACTGATCATGCACTGATCACATGACTGATCATGCACTGATCACTTGATTGATCATGCACTGAACACGTTACTGATCATGCACTGATAACGTGGCTATCATGCACTGCTCGAGTGGCTGATCATGCAGTGATCACGTAGCTACCATGTACCGGTCACGTGACTGATCATGCACCCATCGGGTGACTGATCATGCACTGATCACGTGGCTATCATGCACTGTTCACGTGGCCGATCATACACTGATCACCTGGCTGGTCATGCACAGATCACGTCACTAATCATGAACTGATCACGTAGCTATCAACACATCACGTGGCTATCATGCACTGCTCATGTGGCTGATCATGCAATGATCACGTAGCTACCATGTATTGGTCACGTGACTGATCATGCACTGATCACGTAAATGGTCATGCACTGATCACGTGATTGATCATGCACTGATATCGTGACTGAGCATGCACTGATCATGTGCCGGGAGACGGTGAGGCATTCCACTCTGGACAAAGGTCATGAGGAAGGAGGCTCGGCATACGCAAATGCGGGATCGAGCCTCAGGAGTCCACCCGGATATTCTCGAGCATCTCCCCCCAAAAAAACCAGAGTCTGCCTACTTTATTGCTTTGTGCTCTCACCTCTGATTTCACTGGGGGCTGTCCCCCACCACCATCTCGCTCTCTCTGTCAAAGAGTTAACTTACAGCTCCAATTCATAAAGTTCCTTGTCATTCTTCCCTTGAACTTCCAGCTGAGTCTCCATCTGGAGCACGGAACCCACCTCGCTTACTAATTATGCCTGGGTTGCTAAGACCCACTCGAGAAGGTGTCTAGGGTGAGGCACCTTCCGCTATTCGAGAGGGCGCCTGTGGCCTATGTAAGTGGTGCAAACTTCTTGTCTTGAAGTTTGATTGGTCTCCCGCGTAAACCAAGCTACTCAGTCTCTTTTCTCCACCGAATTTTCCTACTGAGCTATCCTCATACTATTATTCTTGACATCTCCGATTAGCATATAAATAGTCGCCTAGGCCATCTCTCCTTCGAATACCTTGGATCAGCTGGGGCTGGTCCCCGGCAGGTGGCGCAAAACAGGGACCTCAGGAGGCAATACTCAAAGAGCTGAGCAGACACAAACCACGCAATCAGCAGGCAATAAGCATGGAGCTCAGCAGTGACGAATCATGCTGCTCAACTGGCAATATTCAAGCAGGTGACCAGGCAGGAATCACGCAGCTCAGCTGGCAATTGTCAATCAGATGAGCCGACAGGAATCACGCAGCTCAGTTGGCAATTGTCATGCAGATGAGCCGGCAGGAATCACGCAGCTCAGTAGGCCCTGATCACGTGACTCTGCAGGCACTGATCCCGTGGCTGATCAAGTCCAGATCACGTGACTGAGCATGCACTGATGACGTGGCTATCATGCACTGATCACATGGCTGGTCATACACTGATCCCGTGCCTGGTCATTCAAATATCCCGTGACTAGTCATGAACTGATCTCATGGCTCTCATGCACTGATTACGTGGCTATCATGCACTGATCACGTGGCTGATCATGCACTGATCATGTAATTGATCATGCACTGATCACGTGACTGATCATGCACTGATCACATGACTGATCATGCACTGATCACTTGATTGATCATGCACTGATCACGTTAATGATCATGCACTGATCACGTGGCTATCATGCAATGCTCGAGTGGCTGATCATGCAGTGATCACGTAGCTACCATGTACAGGTCACGTGACTGATCATGCACCCATCGGGTGACTGATCATGCACTGATCACGTGGCTATCATGCACTGTTCACGTGGCCGATCATACACTGATCACCTGGCTGGTCATGCACAGATCACGTCACTAATCATGAACTGATCACGTAGCTATCAACACATCACGTGGCTATCATGCACTGCTCATGTGGCTGATCATGCAATGATCACGTAGCTACCATGTATTGGTCACGTGACTGATCATGCACTGATCACGTAAATGATCATGCACTGATCACGTGATTGATCATGCACTGATCACGTGACAGTGCCGTCAGGGACCAGGTGGCTGATCATGCACTGATATCGTGACTGAGCATGCACTGATCATGTGCAGGGAGACGGTGAGGCATTCCACTCTGGACAAAGGTCATGAGGAAGGAGGCTCGGCATACGCAAATGCGGGATCGAGCCTCAGGAGTCCACCCGGATTTTCTCGAGCATCTCCCCCCCAAAAAAACCAGAGTCTGCCTACTGTATTGCTTTGTGCTCTCACCTCTGATTTCACTGGGGGCTGTCCCCCACCACCATCTCGCTCTCTCTGTCAAAGAGTTAACTTACAGCTCCAATTCATGAAGTTCCTTGTCATTCTTCCCTTGAACTTCCAGCTGAGTTTCCAGCTGGAGCGAGGAACCCACCTCGCTTACTAATTATTCCTGGGCTGCTAAGACCCACTCGAGAAGGTGTCTAGGGTGAGGCACCTTCCGCTATTCGAGAGGGCGCCTGTGGCCTATGTAAGTGGTGCAAACTTCTTGTCTTGAAGTTTGATTGGTCTCCCAAGCTACTCAGTCTCTTTTCTCCACCGAATTTTCCTACTGAGCTATCCTCATACTATTATTCTTGACATCTCCGATTAGCATATAAATAGTCGCCTAGGCCATCTCTCCTTCGAATACCCTGGATCAGCTGGGGCTGGTCCCCGGCAGGTTGCGCCCGAACAGGGACCTCAGGAGGCAATACTCAAAGAGCTGAGCAGACACGAACCACGCAATCAGCAGGCAATAAGCATGGAGCTCAGCAGTGACGAATCATGCTGCTCAACTGGCAATAATCAAGCAGGTGACCAGGCAGGAATCACGCAGCTCAGCTGGCAATTGTCAAGCAGATGAGCCGACAGGAATCACGCAGCTCACCTGGCAATTGTCAAGCAGATGAGCAGACAAGAATCACGCAGCTCAGATGGCAGTTATCATGCAGATGAGCAGTAAGGAATCACGCAGCTCAGCAGGCCCTGATCACATGACTCTGCAGGCACTGATCACGTGGCTGATCAAGCACAGATCACGTGACTGAGCATGCACTGATCACGTGGCTATCATGCACTGATCACGTGACGGCGCATGCACTGATGACGTGGATGATCAGGCACTGATCACGTGGCTCTCATGCACTGATCACGTGTTTCTCATGCAGTGATCAGTGACTGACAGGCGCTGATCATGTGACTGTGCACGCACTGATCACGTGGCTGATCAGGAACTGACCACCTGACTGAGCATGCAGTGATCAGGTGACTGATCGTTCACTGATCACGTGTTTATCATTGGGTGATCACGTGACTGAGAGGCGCTGATCACGTGACTGTACAGTCAGTGACCCCGTGGCTGATCATGCACTGATATCGTGACTGAGCATGCACTGATCATGTGCCGGGAGCCGGTGAGGCATTCCAATTTGGACAAAGGTCATGAGGAAGGAGGCTCGGCATACGCAAATGCGGGATCGAGCCTCAAGAGTCCAGCCGGATATTCTCGAGCATCTACCCCCCAAAAAAACCAGAGTCTGCCTACTTTATTCCTTTTGCTCTCACCTCTGATTTTACTGGAGGCTCTCCCCCACCACCATCTCGCTCTCTCTGTCAAAGAGGTAACCTACAGCTCCAATTCATAAAGTTCCCTGTCATTTATCCCTTTCACTTCCACCTGAGTCTCATCTGGAGCGCGGAACCCACCACGCTTACTAATTATGCCTGGGCTGCTAAGACCCACTCGAGAAGGTGTCTAGGGTGAGGCGCCTTCCGCCATTCGAGAGGGCGCCTTCTCCCTATGTAAGTGATGCAAACTTCTTGTTTAGATATTTTATTGGTCTCCCGTGTAAACCAAGCTACTCAATCTCTTTTCTCCACCGAATTTTCCTACTGAGCTATCCTAATAATATTATTCTTGATATCTCTGATAAGCATAAAAGTAGTCGCCTAGGCCATCTCTACTTCGAATACCCTGGGTCAGCTGGGGATGTTCCCTGGCAGGTGGCGCCCGAACAGGGACCTCAGGAGGCAATAATCAAAGAGCTGAGCAGACAGGAACCACGCAATCAGCAGGCAATAGCATGGAGCTCAGCAGTGACGAATCATGCTGCTCAACTGGCAATAATCAAGCAGGTGACCAGGCAGGAATCCCACGGCTCAGCTGGCAATTGGCAAGCAGATGAGCATTCAGGAATCCCGCAGCTCAGCTGCCAATTATCATGCAGATGAGCCGGCAGGAATCATGCAGCTCAGCAGGCCCTGATCCCGTGACTCTGCAGGCACTGATCACGTGGCTGATCAAGTACGGATCACGTGACTGAGCAAGCACTGATCACGTGGCTCTCATGCACTGATCAGGTGACTGCACTTGCACTGATGACGTGGATGATCAGGCACTGATCACGTGGCTCCTCATGCACTGAACACGTGTTTCTCATGCAGTGATCAGTGACTGACAGGCACTGATCATGTGACTGTGCACGCACTGATCACTTGGCTGATCAGGATCTGACCTACCTGACTGAGCATGCAGTGATCACGTGGCTGGGAGTTCACTGATCACGTGTTTATCATACGGTGATCCCGTGACTGAGAGGCGCTGATCACGTGACTGTGCAGTCAGTGATCAGGTGGCTGATCAGGCACTGATCACATGGCTCATCATGCACTGTTCCCGTGTTTCTCAGGCAATTATCAGTGACTGACAGGTGCTGATCATGGAACTGTGCACGCACTGATCACGTGGCTATCATGCACTGATCACGTGACTGTGCATTCACTGATGACGTGGCTGATCAGGAACTGACAACCTGATTGGGCATGCAGTGATCACGTGGCTGGTTGTTCACTGATCACGTGTTTATCATATGGTGATCACATGACTGAGAGGCGCTGATCACGTGACTGTGCCGTCAGTGATCACGAGGCTGATCATGCACTGATATCGTGACTGAGCATGCACTGATCATGTGCCGGGAGCCGGTGAGGCATTCCACTCTGGACAAAGGTCATGAGGAAGGAGGCTCGGCATACGCAAATGTGGGATCGAGCCTCAGGACTCCACCCGGATATTCTCGAGCATCTCCCCCCCAAAAAAAACCAGAGTCTGCCTACTTTATTGCTTTGTGCTCTCACCTCTGATTTCACTGGGGGCTGTCCCCCACCACCATCTCGCTCTCTCTGTCAAAGAGTTAACTTACAGCTCCAATTCATAAAGTTCCTTGTCATTCTTCCCTTGAACTTCCAGCTGAGTCTCCATCTGGAGCTCGGAACCCACCTCGCTTACTAATTATGCCTGGGCTGCTAAGACCCACTCGAGAAGGTGTCTAGGGTGAGGCACCTTCCGCTATTTGAGAGGGCGCCTGTGGCCTATGTAAGTGGTGCAAACTTCTTGTCTTGAAGTTTGATTGGTCTCCCGCGTAAACCAAGCTACTTAGTCTCTTTTCTCTACCGAATTTTCCTACTGAGCTATCCTCATTCTATTATTCTTGACATCTCCGATTAGCATATAAATAGTCGCCTAGGCCATCTCTCCTTCGAATACCCTGGATCAGCTGGGGCTGGTCCCCGGCAGGTGGCACCCGAACAGGGACCTCAGAAGGCAATACTCAAAGAGCTGAGCAGACACGAACCACGCAATCAGCAGGCAATAAGCATGGAGATCAGCAGTGACGAATCATGCTGCTCAACTGGCAATATTCAAGCAGGTGACCAGGCAGGAATCACGCAGCTCAGCTGGCAATTGTCAAGCAGATGAGCCGACAGGAATCACGGAGCTCAGCTGGCAATTGTCATGCAGATGAGCCGGCAGGAATCACGCAGCTCAGTAGGCCCTGATCACGTGACTCTGCAGGCACTGATCCCGTGGCTGATCAAGTCCAGATCACGTGACTGAGCATGCAATGATCACGTGGCTATCATGCACTGATCACTTGGCTGGTCATACACTGATCACGTGCCTGGTCATTCACACATCCGGTGACTGATCATGAACTGGTCACGTGGCTCTCATGCACTGATTACGTGGCTATCACGCACTGATCACGTGGCTGATTATGCACTGATCACGTAATTGATCATGCACTGATCACGTGACTGATCATGCACTGATCACGTTACTGATCATGCACTGATCACGGGGCTATCATGCACTGCTCGACTGGCTGATCGTGCAGTGATCACGTAGCTACCATGTACCGGTCACGTGACTGATCATGCACTGATCACGTGCCTATCATGCACTGTTCACGTGGCAGATCATACACTGATCACCTGCCTGGTCATGCACAGATCACCTCAGTAATCATGAACTGATCACGTAGCTATCAACACATCATGTGGCTATCATGCACTGCTCATGTGGCTGATCATGCAATGATCACGTACTACCATGTATTGGTCACGTGACTGATCATGCACTGATCACGTGGCTATCATGCACTGCTCGAGTGGCTGATCATACAGTGATCAGGTAGCTACCATGTACCGGTCACGTGACTGATCATGCACCCATCGGGTGACTGATCATGCACTGATCACGTGGCTATCATGCACTGATCACTTGGCTGGTCATACACGGATCACGTGCCTGGTCATTCAAACATCCCGTGACTAGTCAAGAACAGATCTCATGGCTCTCATGCACTGATTACATGGCTATCACGCACTGATCACGTGGCTGATCATGCACTGATCACATGACTGATCATGCACTGATCACTTGATTGATCATGCACTGATCACGTTACTGATCATGCACTGATCACGTGGCTATCATGCACTGCTCGAGTGGCTGATCATGCAGTGCTCACGTAGCTACCATGTACCGGTCACGTGACTGATCATGCACCCATCGGGTGACTGATCATGCACTGATCACGTGGCTATCATGCACTGTTCACGTGGCCGATCATACACTGATCACCTGCCTGGTCATACACAGATCACGTCACTAATCATGAACTGATCACGTAGCTATCAACACATCACGAGGCTATCATGCACTGCTCATGTGGCTGATCATGCAATGATCACGTAAATGATCATGCATTGATCACGTGATTGATCATGCACTGATCACGTGACTGTGCCGTCAGTGATCACGTGGCTGATCATGTACTGATATCGTGACTGAGCATGCACTGATCATGTGCCGGGAGACGGTGAGGCATTCCACTCTGGACAAAGGTCATGAGGAAGGAGGCTCGGCATACGCAAATGCGGGATCGAGCCTCAGGAGTCCACAGGGATATTCTCGAGCATCTCCCCCACAAAAAAACCAGAGTCTGCCTACTGTATTGCTTTGTGCTCTCACCTCTGATTTCACTGGGGGCTGTCCCCCACCACCATCTCGCTCTCTCTGTCAAAGAGTTAACTTACAGCTCCAATTCATAAAGTTCCTTGTCATTCTTCCCTTGAACTTCCAGCTGAGTCTCCATCTGGAGCGCGGAACACACCTCGCTTACTAATTATGCCTGGGCTGCTAAGACCCACTCGAGAAGGTGTCTAGGGTGAGGCACCTTCCGCTATTTGAGAGGGCGCCTGTGGCCTATGTAAGTGGTGCAAACTTCTTGTCTTGAAGTTTGATTGGTCTCCCTCGTAAACCAAGCTACTCAGTCTCTTTTCTCCACCGAATTTTCCTACTGAGCTATCCTCATACTATTATTCTTGACATCTCCGATTAGCATATAAATAGTCGCCTAGGCCTTCTCTCCTTCGAATACCCTCGATCAGCTGGGGCTGGTCCCCGGCAGGTGGCGCCCGAACAGGGACCTCAGGAGGCAATATTCAAAGAGCTGAGCAGACACGAACCACTCAATCAGCAGGCAATAGGCATGAAACTCAGCAGTGACGAATCATGCTGCTCACCTGGCAATATTCAAGCAGGTGACGAGGCAGGAATCACGCAGCTCAGCTGGCAATTGTCAAGCAGATGAGCCGACAGGAATCACGCAGCTCAGCTGGCAATTGTCATGCAGATGAGCCGGCAGGAATCACGCAGCTCAGTAGGCCCTGATCACGTGACTCTGCAGGCACTGATCCCGTGGCTGATCAAGTCCAGATCACGTGACTGAGCATGCACTGATCACGTGGCTATCATGCACTGATCACTTGGCTGGTCATGCACTGATCACGTGCCTGGTCATTCACACATCCCGTGACTAATCATGAACTGATCTCATGGCTATCATGCACTGATTACGTGGCTATCACGCACTGATCACGTGACTGCGCATGCACTGATGACGTGGATGATCAGGCACTGATCACGTGGCTCTCATGCTCTGATCACTTGTTTCTCATACAGTGATCAGTGACTGACAGGCGCTGATCATGTGATTGTGCACGCACTGATCACGTGGCTGATCAGGAACTGACCACCTGACTGAGCATGCAGTGATCAGGTGACTGATCGTTCACTGATCACGTGTTTATCATACGGTGATCACGTGACTCAGAGTTGCTGATCACGTGACTGTACAGTCAGTGACCCCGTGGCTGATCATGCACTGATATCGTGACTGAGCATGCACTGATCATGTGCCGGGAGCCGGTGAGGCATTCCAATTTGGACAAAGGTCATGAGGAAGGAGGCTCGGCATACGAAAATGCGGGATCGAGCCTCAAGAGTCCAGCCGGATATTCTCGAGCATCTACCCCCCACAAAAACCAGAGTCTGCCTACTTTATTCCTTTTGCTCTCACCTCTGATTTTACTGGAGGCTCTCCCCCACCACCATCTCGCTCTCTCTGTCAAAGAGGTAACCTACAGCTCCAATTCATAAAGTTCCCTGTCATTTATCCCTTTCACTTCCACCTGAGTCTCATCTGGAGCGCGGAACCCACCACGCTTACTAATTATGCCTGGGCTGCTAAGACCCACTCGAGAAAGTGTCTAGGGTGAGGCGCCTTCCGCCATTCGAGAGGGCGCCTTCTCCCTATGTAAGTGATGCAAACTTCTTGTCTAGATATTTTATTGGTCTCCCGTGAAAACCAAGCTACTCAATCTCTTTTCTCCACCGAATTTTCCTACTGAGCTATCCTAATAATATTATTCTTGATATCTCTGATAAGCATATAAATAGTCGCCTAGGCCATCTCTACTTCGAATACCCTGGGTCAGCTGGGGATGTTCCCTGGCAGGTGGCGCCCGAACAGGGACCTCAGGAGGCAATAATCAAAGAGCTGAGCAGACAGGAACCACGCAATCAGCAGGCAATAAGCATGGAGCTCAGCAGTGACGAATCATGCTGCTCAACTGGCAATAATCAAGCAGGTGACCAGGCAGGAATCCCGCGGCTCAGCTGGCAATTGGCAAGCAGATGAGCATTCAGGAATCCCGCAGCTCAGCTGCCAATTATCATGCAGATGAGCCGGCAGGAATCATGCAGCTCAGCAGGCCCTGATCCCGTGACTCTGCAGGCACTGATCACGTGGCTGACCAAGTACGGATCACGTGACTGAGCAAGCACTGATCACGTGGCTCTCATGCACTGATCAGGTGACTGCACTTGCACTGATGACGTGGATGATCAGGCACTGATCACGTGGCTCCTCATGCACTGAACACGTGTTTCTCATGCAGTGATCAGTGACTGACAGGCACTGATCATGTGACTGTGCACGCACTGATCACTTGGCTGATCAGGATCTGACCTACCTGACTGAGCATGCAGTGATCACGTGGCTGGGAGTTCACTGATCACGTGTTTATCATACGGTGATCCCGTGACTGAGAGGCGCTGATCACGTGACTGTGCAGTCAGTGATCAGGTGGCTGATCAGGCACTGATCACATGGCTCATCATGCACTGATCCCGTGTTTCTCAGGCAATTATCAGTGACTGACAGGTGCTGATCATGGAACTGTGCACGCACTGATCACGTGGCTATCATGCACTGATCACGTGACTGTGCATTCACTGATGACGTGGCTGATCAGGAACTGACAACCTGATTGGGCATGCAGTGATCACGTGGCTGGTTGTTCACTGATCACGTGTTTATCATATGGTGATCACATGACTGAGAGGCGCTGATCACGTGACTGTGCCGTCAGTGATCACGTGGCTGATCATGCACTGATATCGTGACTGAGCATGCACTGATCATGTGCCGGGAGCCGGTGAGGCATTCCATTCTGGACAAAGGTCATGAGGAAGGAGGCTCGGCATACGCAAATGTGGGATCGAGCCTCAGGACTCCACCCGGATATTCTCGAGCATCTCCCCCACAAAAAAAACCAGAGTCTGCCTACTTTATTGCTTTGTGCTCTCACCTCTGATTTCACTGGGGGCTGTCCCCCACCACCATCTCGCTCTCTCTGTCAAAGAGTTAACTTACAGCTCCAATTCATAAAGTTCCTTGTCATTCTTCCCTTGAACTTCCAGCTGAGTCTCCATCTGGAGCTCGGAACCCACCTCGCTTACTAATTATGCCTGGGCTGCTAAGACCCACTCGAGAAGGTGTCTAGGGTGAGGCACCTTCCGCTATTTGAGAGGGCGCCTGTGGCCTATGTAAGTGGTGCAAACTTCTTGTCTTGAAGTTTGATTGGTCTCCCGCGTAAACCAAGCTACTCAGTCTCTTTTCTCCACCGAATTTTCCTACTGAGCTATCCTCATACTATTATTCTTGACATCTCCGATTAGCATATAAATAGTCGCCTAGGCCATCTCTCCTTCGAATACCCTGGATCAGCTGGGGCTGGTCCCCGGCAGGTGGCGCCCGAACAGGGACCTCAGAAGGCAATACTCAAAGAGCTGAGCAGACACGAACCACGCAATCAGCAGGCAATATGCATGGAGCTCAGCAGTGACGAATCATGCTGCTCAACTGGCAATATTCAAGCAGGTGACCAGGCAGGAATCACGCAGCTCAGCTGGCAATTGTCAAGCAGATGAGCCGACAGGAATCACGCAGCTCAGCTGGCAATTGTCATGCAGATGAGCCGGCAGGAATCACGCAGCTCAGTAGGCCCTGATCACGTGACTCCGCAGGCACTGATCCCGTGGCTGATCAAGTCCAGATCACGTGACTGAGCATGCAATGATCACGTGGCTATCATGCACTGATCACTTGGCTGGTCACACACTGATCACGTGCCTGGTCATTCACACATCCGGTGACTGATCATGAACTGGTCACGTGGCTCTCATGCACTGATTACGTGGCTATAACGCACTGCTCACGTGGCTGATTATGCACTGATCAGGTAATTGATCATGCACTGATCACGTGACTGATCAAGCACTGATCACGTTACTGATCATGCACTGGTCACGTGGCTATCATGCACTGCTGGACTGGCTGATCATGCAGTGATCACGTAGCTACCATGTACCGGTCACGTGACTGATCATGCACTGCTCACGTGCCTATCATGCACTGTTCACGTGGCAGATCATACACTGATCACCTGCCTGGTCATGCACAGATCACGTCATTAATCATGAACTGATCACGTAGCTATCAACACATCATGTGGCTATCATGCACTGCTCATGTGGCTGATCATGCAATGATCACGTAGCTACCATGTATTGGTCACGTGACTGATCATGCACTGATCACGTGGCTATCATGCACTGCTCGAGTGGCTGATAATACAGTGATCAGGTAGCTACCATGTACCGGTCACGTGACTGATCATGCACCCATCGGGTGACTGATCATGCACTGATCACGTGGCTATCATGCACTGATCACTTGGCTGGTCATACACGGATCACGTGCCTGGTCATTCAAACATCCCGTGACTAGTCATGAACAGATCTCATGGCTCTCATGCACTGATTACATGGCTATCACGCACTGATCACGTGGCTGATCATGCACTGATCACGTAATTGATCATGCACTGATCACGTGACTGATCATGCACTGATCACATGACTGATCATGCACTGATCACTTGATTGATCATGCACTGATCACGTTACTGATCATGCACTGATCACGTGGCTATCATGCACTGCTCGAGTGGCTGATCATGCAGTGATCACGTAGCTACCATGTACCGGTCACGTGACTGATCATGCACCCATCGGGTGACTGATCATACACTGATCACGTGGCTATCATGCACTGTTCACGTGGCCGATCATACACTGATCACCTGCCTGGTCATGCACAGATCACGTCACTAATCATGAACTGATCACGTAGCTATCAACACATCACGAGGCTATCATGCACGGCTCATGTGGCTGATCATGCAATGATCACGTAGCTACCGTATATTGGTCACGTGACTCATCATGCACTGATCACGTAAATGATCATGCATTGATCACGTGATTGATCATGCACTGATCACGTGACTGTGCCGTCAGTGATCACGTGGCTGATCATGTACTGATATCGTGACTGAGCATGCACTGATCATGTGCCGGGAGACGGTGAGGCATTCCACTCTGGACAAAGGTCATGAGGAAGGAGGCTCGGCATACGCAAATGCGGGATCGAGCCTCAGGAGTCCACCCGGATATTCTCGAGCATCTCCCCCACAAAAAAACCAGAGTCTGCCTACTGTATTGCTTTGTGCTCTCACCTCTGATTTCACTGGGGGCTGTCCCCCACCACCATCTCGCTCTCTCTGTCAAAGAGTTAACTTACAGCTCCAATTCATAAAGTTCCTTGTCATTCTTCCCTTGAACTTCCAGCTGAGTCTCCATCTGGAGCGCGGAACGCACCTCGCTTACTAATTATGCCTGGGCTGCTAAGACCCACTCGAGAAAGTGTCTAGGGTGAGGCACCTTCCGCTATTTGAGAGGGCGCCTGTGGCCTATGTAAGTGGTGCAAACTTCTTGTCTTGAAGTTTGATTGGTCTCCCGCGTAAACCAAGCTACTCAGTCTCTTTTCTCCACCGAATTTTCCTACTGAGCTATCCTCATACCATTATTCTTGACATCTCTGATTAGCATATAAATAGTCGCCTAGGCCATCTCTGCTTTGAATACCCTGGGTCAGCTGGGGCTGGTCCCCGGCAGGTGGCGCCCGAACAGGGACCTCAGGAGGCAATACTCAAAGAGCTGAGCCGACACGAATCACGCAATCAGCAGGCAATAATCATGGAGCTCAGCAGTGACGAATCATGCTGCTCAACTGGCAATATTCAAGCAGGTGACGAGGCAGGAATCACGCAGCTCAGCTGGCAATTGTCAAGCAGATGAGCCGACAGGAATCACGCAGCTCAGCAGTCAAAAATTATGAAGCTGAGCAGTCAGGAATCACGCAGCTCAGCAGGCAATAATCAAGAAGTTGAGTCGGCAGGAATCACCCAGCTCAGCAGGCAAGAATCATGGAGCTGAGCAAGCAGGAATCACGAAGCTCAGCAGGCAATAATCATGGAGCTGAGCAGGCAGGAATCACGCAACTTAGCAGGAAATAATAATTGGAGCTGAAGGCTGTAATGAACTGGATAAGCAGACTCTAATCACGTGATTAAGCCGGCTCCTCTCTCGGGACTGAGCAGGCACTAATTACGCAGCTCAGCAAAAAAAAATCATGGAGCTGAGCAAGCAGGAATCACGCAGCTCAGCAGGCAATAATCATGGAGCTGAAAAAGCAGGAATCACGCAGCTCAGCAAGCAGTAATCATGGAGCTGAGCAAGCAGGAATCATGCAGCTCAGCAGGCAATACTCACGGACCTGAGAACCAGGAATCACGCAACTTAGCAGGCAATAATAATTGGAGCTGAAGGCTGTAATGACCTGGATAAGCAGACTCTAATCACGTGATTCAGCCGGCTCCTCTCTGGGGACTGAGCAGGCACTTATTATGCAGCTCAGCAAGCAAAAATCATGGAGCTGAGCAAGCAGGAATCACGCAGCTCAGCAGGCAATAATCATGGAGCTGAGCAAACAGGAATCACGCAGCTCAGCAGGCAATAAATATGGAGCTGAGCAAGCAGGAATCACGCAGCTCAGCAGGCAATAATCAAGAAGCTGAGCAGGCAGGAATCACGCAGCTTAGCAGGCAATAATCATGGAGCTGAGCAGACTGTAATGAAGTGGCAAAGCAGACTCTAATCACGTCACTCAGCCGGCTCCTAACCCGGTCTTGAGCAGGCACTAATCACGCAGCTGAACAGGGACTAATCACACAGCTGATCAGGCACGAGTCACGCAGCTGAGCAGGGATTAAGCATGCAGCTGAGCAAGCGCTAATCCCTTGATTCAGCAGACCCTGATCACGTGACTGAGCAGGCCCTGATCACTTGGCTGAGAATGCCCTGATCACGTGGCTGAGCATGCACTGATCACGTGACTGAGAGGCGCTGATCACGTGACTGAGAGGCGCTGATCACGTGGCTATCATGCACTGATCACGTGCTTCAGGAGGCAATAATCAAAGAGCTGAGCAGGCACTAATCACTTGGCTAAGAGGGCACTAATCACGGAGAGGAGCAGGAAGTCGTCAAGGAGCTGAGCAAACTGTAATGAAGTGGTTAAGCAGACTCTAAACACGGGACGCAGCAGGCTCTACACCCGTGACTGAGCAGACACAATTTGGGCAGCTCAGCAGACACCAATGGTGCAGCTCAGCAGACACAAATGGTGCAGCTCAGCAGACACCAATCATGCAGCTCAGCAGGCAATACTCATGGAGCTGAGCAAGCAGGAATCACACAGCTCAGCAGGCAAAGATCAAGGAGCTGAGCAGGCACGAATCTCGCAGCTCAGCTGGCAAAAATCAAGGAGCTGAGCAGACTGCCATTAAGTGGCTAAGCAGACTCTAAACACGTGACTCAGCAGGCTTGACCCCCGTGACTGAGCAGACACGAATCTTGCAGCCCAGCAGACAATACTCCTGGAGCTGAGCAGGCAGGAATCACGCAGCTCAGCAGACAGTAATCAAGGAGCTGAGCAGGCACGAATCACGCAGCTCAGCAGGCAATAATCCTGGAGCTGAGCAAGCAGGAATCACGCAGCTCAGCAGCCAATAATCAAGAAGCAGAGCAGGCAGGAATCAGGCAGCTCAGCAGCCAATAATCAAGAAGCTAGCAGTCAGGAATCGCGCAGCTCAGCAGGCAATAATCATGGAGCTGAGCTGGCAGGAATCACGCAACTCAGCAGGCAATACTCACGGACCTGAGCAGGCAGGAATCACGCAACTTAGCAGGCAAAAATAATTGGAGCTGAAGGCTGTAATGAACTGGATAAGCAGACTCTAATCACGTGATTCAGCCGGCTCCTCTCTGGGGACTGAGCAGGCACTTATTATGCAGCTCAGCAAGCAAAAATCATGGAGCTGAGCAAGCAGGAATCACGCAGCTCAGCAGGCAATAATCATGGAGCTGAGCAAACAGGAATCACGCAGCTCAGCATGCAATAATCAAGAAGCTGAGCAGGCAGGAATCACGCAGCTCAGCAGGCAATAAATATGGAGCTGAGCAAGCAGGAATCACGCAGCTCAGCAGGCAATAATCATGGAGCTGAGCAGACTGTAATGAAGTGGCTAAGCAGACTCTAATCACGTCACTCAGCCGGCTCCTAACCCGGTCTTGAGCAGGCACTAATCACGCAGCTGAGCAGGGACTAATCACACAGCTGATCAGGCACGAGTCACGCAGCTGAGCAGGGATTAAGCATGCAGCTGAGCAAGCGCTAATCCTTGATTCAGCAGACCCTGATCACGTGACTGAGCAGGCCCTGATCACGTGGCTGAGCATGCACTGATCACGTGACTGAGCATGCACTGATCACGTGACTGAGAGGCACTGATCACGTGACTGAGAGGCACTGATCATGTGACTGAGCATGCACTGATCACGTGACTGGGAGGCACTGATCACGTGACTGAGAGGCGCTGATCACGTGACTGAGGGGCGCTGATCACGTGACTGAGAGGCGCTGATCACGTGACTGAGAGGCGCTGATCACGTGGCTAACATGCACTGATCTCGTGCTTCAGGAGGCAATAATCAAAGAGCTGAGCAGGCACTAATCACTTGGCTAAGAGGGCACTAATCACGGAGAGGAGCAGGAAATCGTCAAGGAGCTGAGCAAACTGTAATGAAGTGGTTAAGCAGACTCTAAACACGGGACGCAGCAGGCTCTACACCCGTGACTGAGCAGACACAATTTGGGCAGCTCAGCAGACACCAATGGTGCAGCTCAGCAGACACAAATGGTGCAGCTCAGCAGACACCAATCATGCAGCTCAGCAGGCAATACTCATGGAGCTGAGCAGGCAGGAATCACACAGCTCAGCAGGCAAAGATCAAGGAGCTGAACAGGCACGAATCTCGCAGCTCAGCTGGCAAAAATCAAGGAGCTGAGCAGACTGCCATTAAGTGGCTAAGCAGACTCTAAACACGTGACTCAGCAGGCTTGACCCCCGTGACTGAGCAGACACGAATCTTGCAGCCCAGCAGACAATACTCCTGGAGCTGAGCAGGCAGGAATCACGCAGCTCAGCAGACAGTAATCAAGGAGCTGAGCAGGCACGAATCACGCAGCTCAGCAGGCAATAATCCTGGAGCTGAGCAAGCAGGAATCACGCAGCTCAGCAGCCAATAATCAAGAAGCAGAGCAGGCAGGAATCAGGCAGCTCAGCAGCCAATAATCAAGAAGCTAGCAGTCAGGAATCGCGCAGCTCAGCAGGCAATAATCATGGAGCTGAGCTGGCAGGAATCACGCAACTCAGCAGGCAATACTCACGGACCTGAGCAGGCAGGAATCACGCAACTTAGCAGGCAATAATAATTGGAGCTGAAGGCTGTAATGAACTGGATAAGCAGACTCTAATCACGTGATTCAGCCAGCTCCTCTCTGGGGACTGAGCAGGCACTTATTATGCAGCTCAGCAAGCAAAAATCATGGAGCTGAGCAAGCAGGAATCACGCAGCTCAGCAGGCAATAATCATGGAGCTGAGCAAACAGGAATCACGCAGCTCAGCATGCAATAATCAAGAAGCTGAGCAGGCAGGAATCACGCAGCTCAGCAGGCAATAAATATGGAGCTGAGCAAGCAGGAATCACGCAGCTCAGCAGGCAATAATCATGGAGCTGAGCAGACTGTAATGAAGTGGCTAAGCAGACTCTAATCACGTCACTCAGCCGGCTCCTAACCCGGTCTTGAGCAGGCACTAATCACGCAGCTGAGCAGGGACTAATCACACAGCTGATCAGGCACGAGTCACGCAGCTGAGCAGGGATTAAGCATGCAGCTGAGCAAGCGCTAATCCCTTGATTCAGCAGACCCTGATCACGTGACTGAGCAGGCCCTGATCACGTGGCTGAGCATACACTGATCACGTGACTGAGCATGCACTGATCACGTGACTGAGAGGCACTGATCACGTGACTGAGAGGCACTGATCACGTGACTGAGCATGCACTGATCACGTGACTGGGAGGCACTGATCACGTGACTGAGAGGCGCTGATCACGTGACTGAGGGGCGCTGATCACGTGACTGAGAGGCGCTGATCACGTGACTGAGAGGCGCTGATCACGTGGCTAACATGCACTGATCACGTGCTTCAGGAGGCAATAATCAAAGAGCTGAGCAGGCACTAATCACTTGGCTAAGAGGGCACTAATCACGGAGAGGAGCAGGAAATCGTCAAGGAGCTGAGCAAACTGTAATGAAGTGGTTAAGCAGACTCTAAACACGGGACGCAGCAGGCTCTACACCCGTGACTGAGCAGACACAATTTGGGCAGCTCAGCAGACACCAATGGTGCAGCTCAGCAGACACAAACGGTGCAGCTCAGCAGACACCAATCATGCAGCTCAGCAGGCAATACTCATGGAGCTGAGCAGGCAGGAATCACACAGCTCAGCAGGCAAAGATCAAGGAGCTGAACAGGCACGAATCTCGCAGCTCAGCTGGCAAAAATCAAGGAGCTGAGCAGACTGCCATTAAGTGGCTAAGCAGACTCTAAACACGTGACTCAGCAGGCTTGACCCCCGTGACTGAGCAGACACGAATCTTGCAGCCCAGCAGACAATACTCCTGGAGCTGAGCAGGCAGGAATCACGCAGCTCAGCAGACAGTAATCAAGGAGCTGAGCAGGCACGAATCACGCAGCTCAGCAGGCAATAATCCTGGAGCTGAGCAAGCAGGAATCACGCAGCTCAGCAGGCAATAATCAAGAAGCAGAGCAGGCAGGAATCAGGCAGCTCAGCAGCCAATAATCAAGAAGCTAGCAGTCAGGAATCGCGCAGCTCAGCAGGCAATACTCACGGACCTGAGCAGGCAGGAATCACGCAACTTAGCAGGCAATAATAATTGGAGCTGAAGGCTGTAATGAACTGGATAAGCAGACTCTAATCACGTGATTCAGCCGGCTCCTCTCTGGGGACTGAGCAGGCACTTATTATGCAGCTCAGCAAGCAAAAATCATGGAGCTGAGCAAGCAGGAATCACGCAGCTCAGCAGGCAATAATCATGGAGCTGAGCAAACAGGAATCACGCAGCTCAGCATGCAATAATCAAGAAGCTGAGCAGGCAGGAATCACGCAGCTCAGCAGGCAATAAATATGGAGCTGAGCAAGCAGGAATCACGCAGCTCAGCAGGCAATAATCAAGAAGCTGAGCAGGCAGGAATCACGCAGCTTAGCAGGCAATAATCATGGAGATGAGCAGACTGTAATGAAGTGGCTAAGCAGACTCTAATCACGTCACTCAGGCGGCTCCTAACCCGGTCTTGAGCAGTCACTAATCACGCAGCTGAGCAGGAACTAATCACACAGCTGATCAGGCACGAGTCACGCAGCTGAGCAGGGATTAAGCATGCAGCTGAGCAAGCGATAATCCCTTGATTCAGCAGACCCTGATCACGTGACTGAGGAGGCCCTGATCACGTGGCTGAGCATGCACTGATCACGTGACTGAGCATGCACTGATCACGTGACTGAGAGGCACTGATCACGTGACTCAGAGGCGCTGATCACGTGACTGAAGGGCGCTGATCACGTGACTGAGAGGCGCTGATCACGTGGCTATCATGCACTGATCACGTGCTTCAGGAGGAAATAATCAAAGAGCTTAGCAGGCACTAATCACTTGGCTAAGAGGGCACTAATCACGGAGAGGAGCAGGAAATCGTCAAGGAGCTGAGCAAACTGTAATGAAGTGGTTAAGCAGACTCTAAACACGGGACACAGCAGGCTCTACACCCGTGACTGAGCAGACACAATTTGGGCAGCTCAGCAGACACCAATGGTGCAGCTCAGCAGACACAAATGGTGCAGCTCAGCAGACACCAATCATGCAGCTCAGCAGGCAATACTCATGGAGCTGAGCAGGCAGGAATCACACAGCTCAGCAGGCAAGATCAAGGAGCTGAGCAGGCACGAATCTCGCAGCTCAGCTGGCAAAAATCAAGGAGCTGAGCAGACTGCCATTAAGTGGCTAAGCAGACTCTAAACACGTGACTCAGCAGGCTTGACCCCCGTGACTGAGCAGACACGAATCTTGCAGCCCAGCAGACAATACTCCTGGAGCTGAGCAGGCAGGAATCACGCAGCTCAGCAGACAGTAATCAAGGAGCTGAGCAGGCACGAATCACGCAGCTCAGCAGGCAATAATCCTGGAGCTGAGCAAGCAGGAATCACGCAGCTCAGCAGGCAATAATCAAGAAGCAGAGCAGGCAGGAATCAGGCAGCTCAGCAGCCAATAATCAAGAAGCTAGCAGTCAGGAATCGCGCAGCTCAGCAGGCAATAATCATGGAGCTGAGCTGGCAGGAATCACGCAACTCAGCAGGCAATACTCACGGACCTGAGCAGGCAGGAATCACGCAACTTAGCAGGCAATAATAATTGGAGCTGAAGGCTGTAATGAACTGGATAAGCAGACTCTAATCACGTGATTCAGCCGGCTCCTCTCTGGGGACTGAGCAGGCACTTATTATGCAGCTCAGCAAGCAAAAATCACGGAGCTGAGCAAGCAGGAATCACGCAGCTCAGCAGGCAATAATCATGGAGCTGAGCAAACAGGAATCACGCAGCTCAGCATGCAATAATCAAGAAGCTGAGCAGGCAGGAATCACGCAGCTCAGCAGGCAATAAATATGGAGCTGAGCAAGCAGGAATCACGCAGCTCAGCAGGCAATAATCAAGAAGCTGAGCAGGCAGGAATCACGCAGCTTAGCAGGCAATAATCATGGAGCTGAGCAGACTGTAATGAAGTGGCTAAGCAGACTCTAATCACGTCACTCAGCCGGCTCCTAACCCGGTCTTGAGCAGGCACTAATCACGCAGCTGAGCAGGGACTAATCACACAGCTGATCAGGCACGAGTCACGCAGCTGAGCAGGGATTAAGCATGCGGCTGAGCAAGCGTTAATCCCTTGATTCAGCAGACCCTGATCACGTGACTGAGCAGGCCCTGATCACGTGGCTGAGCATGCACTGATCACGTGACTGAGCATGCACTGATCACGTGACGGAGAGGCACTGATCACGTGACTGAGAGGCACTGATCACGTAACTGAGCATGCACTGATCACCTGACTGAGAGGCACTGATCACGTGACAGAGAGGCACTGATCACGTGACTGAGCATGCACTGATCACGTGACTGAGAGGCGCTGATCACGTGACTGAGAGGCGCTGATCACGTGACTGAGAGGCGCTGATCACGTGGCTATCATGCCCTGATCACGTGCTTCAGGAGGCAATAATCAAAGAGCTGAGCAGGCACTAATCACTTGGCTAAGAGGGCACTAATCACGGAGAGGAGCAGGAAATCGTCAAGGAGCTGAGCAAACTGTAATGAAGTGGTTAAGCAGACTCTAAACACGTGACGCAGCAGGCTCTACACCCGTGACTGAGCAGACACAATTTGGGCAGCTCAGCAGACACCAATGGTGCAGCTCAGCAGACACAAACGGTGCAGCTCAGCAGACACCAATCATGCAGCTCAGCAGGCAATACTCATGGAGCTGAGCAGGCAGGAATCACACAGCTCAGCAGGCAAAGATCAAGGAGCTGAGCAGGCACGAATCTCACAGCTCAGCTGGCAAAAATCAAGGAGCTGAGCAGACTGCCATTAAGTGGCTAAGCAGACTCTAAACACGTGACTCAGCAGGCTTGACCCCCGTGACTGAGCAGACACGAATCTTGCAGCCCAGCAGACAATACTCCTGGAGCTGAGCAGGCAGGAATCACGCAGCTCAGCAGACAGTAATCAAGGAGCTGAGCAGGCACGAATCACGCAGCTCAGCAGGCAATAATCCTGGAGCTGAGCAAGCAGGAATCACGCAGCTCAGCAGCCAATAATCAAGAAGCAGAGCAGGCAGGAATCAGGCAGCTCAGCAGCCAATAATCAAGAAGCTAGCAGTCAGGAATCGCGCAGCTCAGCAGGCAATACTCACGGACCTGAGCAGGCAGGAATCACGCAACTTAGCAGGCAATAATAATTGGAGCTGAAGGCTGTAATGAACTGGATAAGCAGACTCTAATCACGTGATTCAGCCGGCTCCTCTCTGGGGACTGAGCAGGCACTTATTATGCAGCTCAGCAAGCAAAAATCATGGAGCTGAGCAAGCAGGAATCACGCAGCTCAGCAGGCAATAATCATGGAGCTGAGCAAACAGGAATCACGCAGCTCAGCATGCAATAATCAAGAAGCTGAGCAGGCAGGAATCACGCAGCTCAGCAGGCAATAAATATGGAGCTGAGCAAGCAGGAATCACGCAGCTCAGCAGGCAATAATCAAGAAGCTGAGCAGGCAGGAATCACGAAGCTTAGCAGGCAATAATCATGGAGATGAGCAGACTGTAATGAAGTGGCTAAGCAGACTCTAATCACGTCACTCAGGCGGCTCCTAACCCGGTCTTGAGCAGTCACTAATCACGCAGCTGAGCAGGAACTAATCACACAGCTGATCAGGCACGAGTCACGCAGCTGAGCAGGGATTAAGCATGCAGCTGAGCAAGCGCTAATGCCTTGATTCAGCAGACCCTGATCACGTGACTGAGGAGGCCCTGATCACGTGGCTGAGCATGCACTGATCACGTGACTGAGCATGCACTGATCACGTGACTGAGAGGCACTGATCACGTGACTGAGCGGCGCTGATCACGTGACTGAAGGGCGCTGATCACGTGACTGAGAGGCGCTGATCACGTGGCTATCATGCACTGATCACGTGCTTCAGGAGGAAATAATCAAAGAGCTTAGCAGGCACTAATCACTTGGCTAAGAGGGCACTAATCACGGAGAGGAGCAGGAAATCGTCAAGGAGCTGAGCAAACTGTAATGAAGTGGTTAAGCAGACTCTAAACACGGGACACAGCAGGCTCTACACCCGTGACTGAGCAGACACAATTTGGGCAGCTCAGCAGACACCAATGGTGCAGCTCAGCAGACACAAATGGTGCAGCTCAGCAGACACCAATCATGCAGCTCAGCAGGCAATACTCATGGAGCTGAGCAGGCAGGAATCACACAGCTCAGCAGGCAAAGATCAAGGAGCTGAGCAGGCACGAATCTCGCAGCTCAGCTGGCAAAAATGAAGGAGCTGAGCAGACTGCCATTAAGTGGCTAAGCAGACTCTAAACACGTGACTCAGCAGGCTTGACCCCCGTGACTGAGCAGACACGAATCTTGCAGCCCAGCAGACAATACTCCTGGAGCTGAGCAGGCAGGAATCACGCAGCTCAGCAGACAGTAATCAAGGAGCTGAGCAGGCACGAATCACGCAGCTCAGCAGGCAATAATCCTGGAGCTGAGCAAGCAGGAATCACGCAGCTCAGCAGGCAATAATCAAGAAGCAGAGCAGGCAGGAATCAGGCAGCTCAGCAGCCAATAATCAAGAAGCTAGCAGTCAGGAATCGCGCAGCTCAGCAGGCAATAATCATGGAGCTGAGCTGGCAGGAATCACGCAACTCAGCAGGCAATACTCACGGACCTGAGCAGGCAGGAATCACGCAACTTAGCAGGCAATAATAATTGGAGCTGAAGGCTGTAATGAACTGGATAAGCAGACTCTAATCACGTGATTCAGCCGGCTCCTCTCTGGGGACTGAGCAGGCACTTATTATGCAGCTCAGCAAGCAAAAATCATGGAGCTGAGCAAGCAGGAATCACGCAGCTCAGCAGGCAATAATCATGGAGCTGAGCAAACAGGAATCACGCAGCTCAGCATGCAATAATCAAGAAGCTGAGCAGGCAGGAATCACGCAGCTCAGCAGGCAATAAATATGGAGCTGAGCAAGCAGGAATCACGCAGCTCAGCAGGCAATAATCAAGAAGCTGAGCAGGCAGGAATCACGCAGCTTAGCAGGCAATAATCATGGAGCTGAGCAGACTGTAATGAAGTGGCTAAGCAGACTCTAATCACGTCACTCAGCCCGCTCCTAACCCGGTCTTGAGCAGGCACTAATCACGCAGCTGAGCAGGGACTAATCACACAGCTGATCAGGCACGAGTCACGCAGCTGAGCAGGGATTAAGCATGCGGCTGAGCAAGCGTTAATCCCTTGATTCAGCAGACCCTGATCACGTGACTGAGCAGGCCCTGATCACGTGGCTGAGCATGCACTGATCACGTGACTGAGCATGCACTGATCACGTGACGGAGAGGCACTGATCACGTGACTGAGAGGCACTGATCACGTGACTGAGCATGCACTGATCACCTGACTGAGAGGCACTGATCACGTGACAGAGAGGCACTGATCACGTGACTGAGCATGCACTGATCACGTGACTGAGAGGCGCTGATCACGTGACTGAGAGGCGCTGATCACGTGACTGAGAGGCGCTGATCACGTGGCTATCATGCCCTGATCACGTGCTTCAGGAGGCAATAATCAAAGAGCTGAGCAGGCACTAATCACTTGGCTAAGAGGGCACTAATCACGGAGAGGAGCAGGAAATCGTCAAGGAGCTGAGCAAACTGTAATGAAGTGGTTAAGCAGACTCTAAACACGTGACGCAGCAGGCTCTACACCCGTGACTGAGCAGACACAATTTGGGCAGCTCAGCAGACACCAATGGTGCAGCTCAGCAGACACAAACGGTGCAGCTCAGCAGACACCAATCATGCAGCTCAGCAGGCAATACTCATGGAGCTGAGCAGGCAGGAATCACACAGCTCAGCAGGCAAAGATCAAGGAGCTGAGCAGGCACGAATCTCGCAGCTCAGCTGGCAAAAATCAAGGAGCTGAGCAGACTGCCATTAAGTGGCTAAGCAGACTCTAAACACGTGACTCAGCAGGCTTGACCCCCGTGACTGAGCAGACACGAATCTTGCAGCCCAGCAGACAATACTCCTGGAGCTGAGCAGGCAGGAATCACGCAGCTCAGCAGACAGTAATCAAGGAGCTGAGCAGGCACGAATCACGCAGCTCAGCAGGCAATAATCCTGGAGCTGAGCAAGCAGGAATCACGCAGCTCAGCAGGCAATAATCATGGAGCTGAGCAAACAGGAATCACGCAGCTCAGCATGCAATAATCAAGAAGCTGAGCAGGCAGGAATCACGCAGCTCAGCAGGCAATAAATATGGAGCTGAGCAAGCAGGAATCACGCAGCTCAGCAGGCAATAATCAAGAAGCTGAGCAGGCAGGAATCACGCAGCTTAGCAGGCAATAATCATGGAGCTGAGCAGACTGTAATGAAGTGGCTAAGCAGACTCTAATCACGTCATTCAGGCGGCTCCTAACCCGGTCTTGAGCAGTCACTAATCACGCAGCTGAGCAGGAATTAATCACACAGCTGATCAGGCACGAGTCACGCAGCTGAGCAGGGATTAAGCATGTAGCTGAGCAAGCGATAATCCCTTGATTCAGCAGACCCTGATTACGTGACTGAGCAGGCCCTGATCACGTGGCTGAGCATGCACTGATCACGTGACTGAGCATGCACTGATCACGTGACTGAGAGGCACTGATCACGTGACTGAGAGGCGCTGATCACGTGACTGAGGGGCGCTGATCACGTGACTGAGAGGCGCTGATCACGTGGCTATCATGCACTGATCACGTGCTTCAGGAGGCAATAATCAAAGAGCTGAGCAGGCACTAATCACTTGGCTAAGAGGGCACTAATCACGGAGAGGAGCAGGAAATCGTCAAGGAGCTGAGCAAACTGTAATGAAGTGGTTAAGCAGACTCTAAACACGGGACGCAGCAGGCTCTACACCCGTGACTGAGCAGACACAATTTGGGCAGCTCAGCAGACACAAATGGTGCAGCTCAGCAGACACCAATCATGCAGCTCAGCAGGCAATACTCCTGGAGCTGAGCAGGCAGGAATCACGCAGCTCAGCAGACAGTAATCAAGGAGCTGAGCAGGCACGAATCACGCAGCTCAGCAGGCAATAATCCTGGAGCTGAGCAAGCAGGAATCACGCAGCTCAGCAGCCAATAATCAAGAAGCAGAGCAGGCAGGAATCAGGCAGCTCAGCAGCCAATAATCAAGAAGCTAGCAGTCAGGAATCGCGCAGCTCTGCAGGCAATAATCATGGAGCTGAGCTGGCAGGAATCACGCAACTCAGCAGGCAATACTCACGGACCTGAGCAGGCAGGAATCACGCAACTTAGCAGGCAATAATAATTGGAGCTGAAGGCTGTAATGAACTGGATAAGCAGACTCTAATCACGTGATTCAGCCGGCTCCTCTCTGGGGACTGAGCAGGCACTTATTATGCAGCTCAGCAAGCAAAAATCATGGAGCTGAGCAAGCAGGAATCACGCAGCTCAGCAGGCAATAATCATGGAGCTGAGCAAACAGGAATCACGCAGCTCAGCATGCAATAATCAAGAAGCTGAGCAGGCAGGAATCACGCAGCTCAGCAGGCAATAAATATGGAGCTGAGCAAGCAGGGAATCACGCAGCTCAGCAGGCAATAATCAAGAAGCTGAGCAGGCAGGAATCACGCAGCTTAGCAGGCAATAATCATGGAGCTGAGCAGACTGTAATGAAGTGGCTAAGCAGACTCTAATCACGTCACTCAGCCGGCTCCTAACCCGGTCTTGAGCAGGCACTAATCACGCAGCTGAGCAGGGACTAATCACACAGCTGATCAGGCACGAGTCACGCAGCTGAGCAGGGATTAAGCTTTCGGCTGAGCAAGCGTTAATCCCTTGATTCAGCAGACCCTGATCACGTGACTGAGCAGGCCCTGATCACGTGGCTGAGCATGCACTGATCACGTGACTGAGCATGCACTGATCACGTGACGGAGAGGCACTGATCACGTGACTGAGAGGCACTGATCACGTGACTGAGCATGCACTGATCACCTGACTGAGAGGCACTGATCACGTGACAGAGAGGCACTGATCACGTGACTGAGCATGCACTGATCACGTGACTGAGAGGCGCTGATCACGTGACTGAGAGGCGCTGATCACGTGACTGAGAGGCGCTGATCACGTGGCTATCATGCCCTGATCACGTGCTTCAGGAGGCAATAATCAAAGAGCTGAGCAGGCACTAATCACTTGGCTCAGAGGCACTAATCACGGAGAGGAGCAGGAAATCGTCAAGGAGCTGAGCAAACTGTAATGAAGTGGTTAAGCAGACTCTAAACACGTGACGCAGCAGGCTCTACACCCGTGACTGAGCAGACACAATTTGGGCAGCTCAGCAGACACCAATGGTGCAGCTCAGCAGACACAATGGTGCAGCTCAGCAGACACCAATCATGCAGCTCAGCAGGCAATACTCATGGAGCTGAGCAGGCAGGAATCACACAGCTCAGCAGGCAAAGATCAAGGAGCTGAGCAGGCACGAATCTCGCAGCTCAGCTGGCAAAAAATCAAGGAGCTGAGCAGACTGCCATTAAGTGGCTAAGCAGACTCTAAACACGTGACTCAGCAGGCTTGACCCCCGTGACTGAGCAGACACGAATCTTGCAGCCCAGCAGACAATACTCCTGGAGCTGAGCAGGCAGGAATCACGCAGCTCAGCAGACAGTAATCAAGGAGCTGAGCAGGCACGAATCACGCAGCTCAGCAGGCAATAATCCTGGAGCTGAGCAAGCAGGAATCACGCAGCTCAGCAGGCAATAATCAAAGAAGCAGAGCAGGCAGGAATCAGGCAGCTCAGCAGCCAATAATCAAGAAGCTAGCAGTCAGGAATCGCGCAGCTCAGCAGGCAATAATCATGGAGCTGAGCTGGCAGGAATCACGCAACTCAGCAGGCAATACTCACGGACCTGAGCAGGCAGGAATCACGCAACTTAGCAGGCAATAATAATTGGAGCTGAAGGCTGTAATGAACTGGATAAGCAGACTCTAATCACGTGATTCAGCCGGCTCCTCTCTGGGGACTGAGCAGGCACTTATTATGCAGCTCAGCAAGCAAAAATCATGGAGCTGAGCAAGCAGGAATCACGCAGCTCAGCAGGCAATAATCATGGAGCTGAGCAAACAGGAATCACGCAGCTCAGCATGCAATAATCAAGAAGCTGAGCAGGCAGGAATCACGCAGCTCAGCAGGCAATAAATATGGAGCTGAGCAAGCAGGAATCACGCAGCTCAGCAGGCAATAATCATGGAGCTGAGCAGACTGTAATGAAGTGGCTAAGCAGACTCTAATCACGTCACTCAGCCGGCCTCCTAACCCGGTCTTGAGCAGGCACTAATCACGCAGCTGAGCAGGGACTAATCACACAGCTGATCAGGCACGAGTCACGCAGCTGAGCAGGGATTAAGCATGCAGCTGAGCAAGCGCTAATCCCTTGATTCAGCAGACCCTGATCACGTGACTGAGCAGGCCCTGATCACGTGGTTGAGCATGCACTGCTCACGTGACTGAGAGGCGCTGATCACGTGACTGAGGGGCGCTGATCACGTGACTGAGAGGCGCTGATCACGTGGCTATCATGCACTGATCACGTGCTTCAGGAGGCAATAATCAAAGAGCTGAGCAGGCACTAATCACTTGGCTAAGAGGGCACTAATCACGGAGAGGAGCAGGAAATCGTCAAGGAGCTGAGCAAACTGTAATGAAGTGGTTAAGCAGACTCTAAACGCGGGACGCAGCAGGCTCTTCACCCGTGATGAGCAGACACAATTTGGGCAGCTCAGCAGACACCAATGGTGCAGCTCAGCAGACAACAAATGGTGCAGCTCAGCAGACACCAATCATGCAGCTCAGCAGGCAATACTCATGGAGCTGAGCAGGCAGGAACCACACAGCTCAGCAGGCAAAGATCAAGGAGCTGAGCAGGCACGAAATCTCGCCAGCTCAGTGGCAAAAATCAAGGAGCTGAGCAGACTGCCATTAAGTGGCTAAGCAGACTCTAAACACGTGACTCAGCTGGCTTGACACCCGTGACTGAGCAGACACGAATCTTGCAGCCCAGCAGACAATACTCCTGGAGCTGAGCAGGCAGGAATCACGCAGCTCAGCAGACAGTAATCAAGGAGCTGAGCAGGCACGAATCACGCAGCTCAGCAGGCAATAATCCTGGAGCTGAGCAAGCAGGAATCACGCAGCTCAGCAGGCAATAATCAAGAAGCAGAGCAGGCAGGAATCAGGCAGCTCAGCAGCCAATAATCAAGAAGCTAGCAGTCAGGAATCGCGCAGCTCAGCAGGCAATAATCATGGAGCTGAGCTGGCAGGAATCACGCAACTCAGCAGGCAATACTCACGGACCTGAGCAGGCAGGAATCACGCACTTAGCAGGCAATAATAATGGAGCTGAGCAGGCTGTAATGAACTGGATAAGCAGACTCTAATCACGTGATTCAGCCGGCTCCTAACTGGGGACTGAGCAGGCACTAATTATGCAGCTGAGCAAGCACTAATCATGGAGCTGAGCAGGCAGGAATCACGCAGCTCAGCAGGCAATAAGCATGGAGCTGAGCAAGCAGGAATCACTTGAGCTCAGCAGACCCTGATCACGTGACTGAGCAGGCAGGAATCACGTGGCTGAGCAGGCAAACTGATCACGTGACTGAGCAGGCACTGATCACGTGACTGAGCAGCGCTGATCACGTGACTGAGGGCGCTGATCACGTGAAATGCAGGGCGCTGATCAGTGTAGAGGCGCTGATCACGTGGCTATTCATGCACTGATCACGTGCTTCAGGAGGCAATAATCAAAGAGCTGAGCAGGCACTAATCACTTGGCTAAGAGGGGCACTAATCACGGAGAGGAGCAGGAAATCGTCAAGGAGCTGAGCAAACTGTAATTGAAGTGGTTAAGCAGACTCTAAACACGGGACGCAGCAGGCTCTACACCCATGACTGAGCAGACACAATTTGGGCAGCTCAGCAGACACCAATGGTGCAGCTCAGCAGACACAAATGGTGCAGCTCAGCAGACACCATCATGCAGCTCAGCAGGCAATACTCACGGAGCTGAGCAGGCAGGAATCACACAGCTCAGCAGGCAAAGATCAAGGAGCTGAGCAGGCACGAATCTCGCAGCTCAGCTGGCAAAAATCAAGGAGCTGAGCAGACTGCCATTAAGTGGCTAAGCAGACTCTAAACACGTGACTCAGCAGGCTTGACACCCGTGACTGAGCAGACACGAATCTTGCAGCCCAGCAGACAATACTCCTGGAGCTGAGCAGGCAGGAATCACGCAGCTCAGCAGACAGTAATCAAGGAGCTGAGCAGGCACGAATCCCGCAGCTCAGCAGGCAATAATCCTGGAGCTGAGCAAGCAGGAATCACGCAGCTCAGCAGGCAATAATCAAGAAGCAGAGCAGGCAGGAATCAGCAGCTCAGCAGCCAATAATCAAGAGCTGAGCAGTCAGGAATCGCGCAGCTCAGCAGGCAATAATCATGGAGCTGAGCTGGCAGGAATCCGCAACTCAGCAGGCAATACTCACGGACTGAGCAGGCAGGAATCACGCAACTTAGCAGGCAATAATAATTGGAGCTGAAGGCTGTAATGAACTGGATAAGCAGACTCTAATCACGGATTCAGCCGGCTCCTCTCTGGGGACTGAGCAGGCACTTATTATGCAGCTCAGCAAGCAAAAATCATGGAGCTGAGCAAGCAGGAATCACGCAGCTCAGCAGGCAATAATCATGGAGCTGAGCAAGCAGGAATCACGCAGCTCAGCAGGCAATAATCAAGAAGCTGAGCAGGCAGGAATCAGGCAGCTCAGCAGCAATAATCAAGAAGCTAGCAGTCAGGAATCGCGCAGCTCAGCAGGCAATAATCATGGAGCTGAGCTGGCAGGAATCACGCAACTCAGCAGGCAATACTCACGCCTGAGCAGGCAGGAATCACGCAACTTAGCAGGCAATAATAATTGGAGCTGAAGGCTGTAATGAACTGGATAAGCAGACCTCTAATCACGTGATTCAGCCGGCTCCTCTCTGGGGACTGAGCAGGCACTATTATGCAGCTCAGCAAGCAAAAATCATGGAGCTGAGCAAGCAGGAATCACGCAGCTCAGCAGGCAATAATCATGGAGCTGAGCAAACGGAATCACGCAGCTCAGCATGCAATAATCAAGAAAGTGAGCAGGCAGGAATCACGCAGCTCAGCAGGCAATAAATATGGAGCTGAGCAAGCAGGAATTCACGCAGCTCAGCAGGCAATAATCAAGAAGCTGAGCAGGCAGGAATCACGCAGCTTAGCAGGGCAATAATCATGGAGCTGAGCGACTGTAATTGAAGTGGCTAAGCAGACCTAATCACGTCACTCAGCCGGCTCCTAAACCCGGGTCTTGAGCAGGCACTAATCACGCAGCTGAAGCAGGGACTAATCCACACAGCTGATCAGGCACGAGTCACGCAGCTGAGCAGGGATTAAAGCATGCAGCTGAGCAAGCGCTAATCCCTTGATTCAGCAAGACCCTGATCACGTGACGAGCAGGCCCTGATCACGTGGCTGAGCATGGCACTGATCACGTGACTGAGCATGCACTGATCACGTGACTGAGAGGCACTGATCACGTGACTGAGAGGCGCTGATCACGTGACTGAGCATGCACTGATCACGTGACTGAGAGGCGCTGATCACGTGACTGATGGGGCGCCCTGATCACGTGCTTCAGGAGGCAATAATCAAAGAGCTGAGCAGGCACTAATCACTTGGCTAAGAGGGCACTAATCACGGAGAGGAGCAGGAAATCGTCAAGGAGCTGAGCAAACTGTAATGAAGTGGTTAAGCAGACTCTAAACACGGGACGCAGCAGGCTCTACACCTGTGACTGAGCAGACACAATTTGGGCAGCTCAGCAGACACCAATGGTGCAGCTCAGCAGACACAAATGGTGCAGCTCAGCAGACACCAATCATGCAGCTCAGCAGGCAATACTCATGGAGCTGAGCAGGCAGGAATCACACAGCTCAGCAGGCAAAGATCAAGGAGCTGAGCAGGCACGAATCTCGCAGCTCAGCTGGCAAAAATCAAGGAGCTGAGCAGACTGCCATTAAGTGGCTAAGCAGACTCTAAACACGTGACTCAGCAGGCTTGACACCCGTGACTGAGCAGACACAATCTTGCAGCCCAGCAGACAATACTCCTGGAGCTGAGCAGGCAGGAATCACGCAGCTCAGCAGACAGTAATCAAGGAGCTGAGCAGGCACGAATCACGCAGCTCAGCAGGCAATAATCCTGGAGCTGAGCAAGCAGGAATCACGCAGCTCAGCAGGCAATAATCAAGAAGCAGAGCAGGCAGGAATCAGGCAGCTCAGCAGCCAATAATCAGAAGAAGCTAGCAGTCAGGAATCGCGCAGCTCAGCAGGCAATAATCATGGAGCTGAGCTGGCAGGAATCACGCAACTCAGCAGGCAATACTCACGGACCTGAGCAGGCAGGAATCACGCAACTTAGCAGGCAATAATAATTGGAGCTGAAGGCTGTAATGAACTGGATAAGCAGACTCTAATCACGTGATTCAGCCGGCTCCTCTCTGGGGACTGAGCAGGCACTTATTATGCAGCTCAGCAAGCAAAAATCATGGAGCTGAGCAAGCAGGAATCACGCAGCTCAGCAGGCAATAATCATGGAGCTGAGCAAACAGGAATCACGCAGCTCAGCATGCAATAATCAAGAAGCTGAGCAGGCAGGAATCACGCAGCTCAGCAGGCAATAAATATGGAGCTGAGCAAGCAGGAATCACGCAGCTCAGCAGGCAATAATCAAGAAGCTGAGCAGGCAGGAATCACGCAGCTTAGCAGGCAATAATCATGGAGCTGAGCAGACTGTCATGAAGTGGCTAAGCAGACTCTAATCACGTCACTCAGCCGGCTCCTAACCCCGGTCTTGAGCAGGCACTAATCACGCAGCTGAGCAGGGACTAATCACACAGCTGATCAGGCACGAGTCACGCAGCTGAGCAGGGATTAAGCATGCAGCTGAGCAAGCGCTAATCCCTTGATTCAGCAGACCCTGATCACGTGACTGAGCAGGCCCTGATCACGTGGCTGAGCATGCACTGATCACGTGACTGAGCATGCACTGATCACGTGACTGAGAGGCACTGATCACGTGACTGAGAGGCACTGATCACGTGACTGAGCATGCACTGATCACGTGACTGAGAGGCGCTGATCACGTGACTGAGAGGCGCTGATCACGTGACTGAGGGGCGCTGATCACGTGACTGAGAGGCGCTGATCACGTGGCTATCATGCACTGATCACGTGCTTCAGGAGGCAATAATCAAAGAGCTGAGCAGGCACTAATCACTTGGCTAAGAGGGCACTAATCACGGAGAGGAGCAGGAAATCGTCAAGGAGCTGAGCAAACTGTAATGAAGTGGTTAAGCAGACTCTAAACACGTGACGCAGCAGGCTCTACACCCGTGACTGAGCAGACACAATTTGGGCAGCTCAGCAGACACCAATGGTGCAGCTCAGCAGACACAAATGGTGCAGCTCAGCAGACACCAATCATGCAGCTCAGCAGGCAATACTCATGGAGCTGGG
>NW_020867724.1:0-50338 GCF_003369695.1 Bos indicus x Bos taurus
ACCGCCGGCAGCCAGCCTCTTCTCTCCCCCGTTCCGGGCATTGGGCTCCAACCCTGGCCCAAGACTGCCTGAGCTCACTCTCCATGGGCTGGTTCCCCTGGCATGGGGCTCGTGCTAGGGAGCCCAAACGCCCAGGGAAGCCCGCACAGCACATCCACATCCGTCTACGAGGGAGGAACAGCGTCCAGGGAAGGCCCGGTCTGGCAGCAACTTTCTGGGCACAAACGGGAGCAACACTCTGGCTGTGGAGCTGCCCTCACCCAACCAGGGCACCGGGACCCTGATTCGCCCCGTGCGGCGCTGAGTCTGGCGGGGAAGCACCAGCTTGGGAATGCAGCTGGGGGCTTCCTTTTCCCCGAAAGAGGGCCCTCCCAGCGGGCAGGCATTTAGGCAGTCGTGCAAGCCCCAGCCCTTAAGCACTCTGCAAGGACGTCCTGGCTTCCTAGAGTCCGAAGGGAAGGGCGAGAGCTGAGCTGAGGCACAGTCAGGCACCACTCACGCTCCCACACTCCCAGCAGCCTGCTCCTTCCCGGGCGCGAACGCTAGAAGCTGGGCAGGGCCTTGGGGAGGCTCGCCCGGCACAGAGCAGCCTCTCGGCCGGGGCTCTGTGCTATCGCGCCTGGGCGCAGAGCTGGAGCTCCGCCGGTGTGGAAGCTCACTCGGTCCTTCCCAGTACAGGCTTGCAAGCACCCGCCGGCAGCCAGCCTCTTCTCTCCCGCGTTCCGGGCATTGGGCTCCAAACCTGGGACCAAAGTAACTGCCCGGAGCTCACTGATCATGGGCTGGTTCCCCTGCGCTGCGGCTCTGCTAGGGAGCCCAAACGCCCAGGGGAAGCCCGCACAGCACATCCACCTGCCTCTAGGCGGGAGGACAGCTCCAGGGAAGGCCCGGTCTGGCAGGCGCTTTCTGGGCACAAACGGAGCAACACTCTGGCTGTGGAGCTGCCTCCCCAAGCCAGGGGCACCGGGACCCTGATTCCCTCCGTGCGGCGCTTAGTCTGGGCGGGGAAGCACCAGCTTGGGAATGCAGCCTGGGGCGCTTCCTTTCCCTCGGAAAGAGCTCTCCCCGCGGGAGGCTTTGGCAGTGTGCACACCCCCAGCCCCTAAGCCCTCTGCAAGGACGCCTGGCTCCTAGGTCCGAAGGGAAGGCGAGAGCTGAGCTGAGGCAGCAGTCAGGCACCACTCACGGCTCCCACACTCCCGCAGCCTGCTCCTTCCCGGGCGCGAACGCTAGAAGCTGGGCAGGCCTTGGGGAGGCTCGCCCGGCACAGAGCAGCCTCTCGGCCGGGGCTCTGTGCTATCGCGCCTGGGCGCAGAGCTGGAGCTCCGCCGGTGTGGAAGCTCACTCGGTCCTTCCCAGTACAGGCTTGCAAGCACCCGCCGGCAGCCAGCCTCTTCTCTCCCGCGTTCCGGGCATTGGGCTCCAAACCTGGGACCAAAGTAACTGCCCGGAGCTCACTGATCATGGGCTGGTTCCCCTGCGCTGCGGCTCTGCTAGGGAGCCCAAACGCCCAGGGGAAGCCCGCACAGCACATCCACCTGCCTCTAGGCGGGAGGACAGCTCCAGGGAAGGCCCGGTCTGGCAGGCGCTTTCTGGGCACAAACGGAGCAACACTCTGGCTGTGGAGCTGCCTCCCCAAGCCAGGGGCACCGGGACCCTGATTCCCTCCGTGCGGCGCTTAGTCTGGGCGGGGAAGCACCAGCTTGGGAATGCAGCCTGGGGCGCTTCCTTTCCCTCGGAAAGAGCTCTCCCCGCGGGAGGCTTTGGCAGTGTGCACACCCCCAGCCCCTAAGCCCTCTGCAAGGACGCCTGGCTCCTAGGTCCGAAGGGAAGGCGAGAGCTGAGCTGAGGCAGCAGTCAGGCACCACTCACGGCTCCCACACTCCCGCAGCCTGCTCCTTCCCGGGCGCGAACGCTAGAAGCTGGGCAGGCCTTGGGGAGGCTCGCCCGGCACAGAGCAGCCTCTCGGCCGGGGCTCTGTGCTATCGCGCCTGGGCGCAGAGCTGGAGCTCCGCCGGTGTGGAAGCTCACTCGGTCCTTCCCAGTACAGGCTTGCAAGCACCCGCCGGCAGCCAGCCTCTTCTCTCCCGCGTTCCGGGCATTGGGCTCCAAACCTGGGACCAAAGTAACTGCCCGGAGCTCACTGATCATGGGCTGGTTCCCCTGCGCTGCGGCTCTGCTAGGGAGCCCAAACGCCCAGGGGAAGCCCGCACAGCACATCCACCTGCCTCTAGGCGGGAGGACAGCTCCAGGGAAGGCCCGGTCTGGCAGGCGCTTTCTGGGCACAAACGGAGCAACACTCTGGCTGTGGAGCTGCCTCCCCAAGCCAGGGGCACCGGGACCCTGATTCCCTCCGTGCGGCGCTTAGTCTGGGCGGGGAAGCACCAGCTTGGGAATGCAGCCTGGGGCGCTTCCTTTCCCTCGGAAAGAGCTCTCCCCGCGGGAGGCTTTGGCAGTGTGCACACCCCCAGCCCCTAAGCCCTCTGCAAGGACGCCTGGCTCCTAGGTCCGAAGGGAAGGCGAGAGCTGAGCTGAGGCAGCAGTCAGGCACCACTCACGGCTCCCACACTCCCGCAGCCTGCTCCTTCCCGGGCGCGAACGCTAGAAGCTGGGCAGGCCTTGGGGAGGCTCGCCCGGCACAGAGCAGCCTCTCGGCCGGGGCTCTGTGCTATCGCGCCTGGGCGCAGAGCTGGAGCTCCGCCGGTGTGGAAGCTCACTCGGTCCTTCCCAGTACAGGCTTGCAAGCACCCGCCGGCAGCCAGCCTCTTCTCTCCCGCGTTCCGGGCATTGGGCTCCAAACCTGGGACCAAAGTAACTGCCCGGAGCTCACTGATCATGGGCTGGTTCCCCTGCGCTGCGGCTCTGCTAGGGAGCCCAAACGCCCAGGGGAAGCCCGCACAGCACATCCACCTGCCTCTAGGCGGGAGGACAGCTCCAGGGAAGGCCCGGTCTGGCAGGCGCTTTCTGGGCACAAACGGAGCAACACTCTGGCTGTGGAGCTGCCTCCCCAAGCCAGGGGCACCGGGACCCTGATTCCCTCCGTGCGGCGCTTAGTCTGGGCGGGGAAGCACCAGCTTGGGAATGCAGCCTGGGGCGCTTCCTTTCCCTCGGAAAGAGCTCTCCCCGCGGGAGGCTTTGGCAGTGTGCACACCCCCAGCCCCTAAGCCCTCTGCAAGGACGCCTGGCTCCTAGGTCCGAAGGGAAGGCGAGAGCTGAGCTGAGGCAGCAGTCAGGCACCACTCACGGCTCCCACACTCCCGCAGCCTGCTCCTTCCCGGGCGCGAACGCTAGAAGCTGGGCAGGGCTTGGGGAGGCTCGCCCGGCACAGAGCAGCCTCTCGGCCGGGGCTCTGTGCTATCGCGCCTGGGCGCAGAGCTGGAGCTCCGCCGGTGTGGAAGCTCACTCGGTCCTTCCCAGTACAGGCTTGCAAGCACCCGCCGGCAGCCAGCCTCTTCTCTCCCGCGTTCCGGGCATTGGGCTCCAAACCTGGGACCAAAGTAACTGCCCGGAGCTCACTGATCATGGGCTGGTTCCCCTGCGCTGCGGCTCTGCTAGGGAGCCCAAACGCCCAGGGGAAGCCCGCACAGCACATCCACCTGCCTCTAGGCGGGAGGACAGCTCCAGGGAAGGCCCGGTCTGGCAGGCGCTTTCTGGGCACAAACGGAGCAACACTCTGGCTGTGGAGCTGCCTCCCCAAGCCAGGGGCACCGGGACCCTGATTCCCTCCGTGCGGCGCTTAGTCTGGGCGGGGAAGCACCAGCTTGGGAATGCAGCCTGGGGCGCTTCCTTTCCCTCGGAAAGAGCTCTCCCCGCGGGAGGCTTTGGCAGTGTGCACACCCCCAGCCCCTAAGCCCTCTGCAAGGACGCCTGGCTCCTAGGTCCGAAGGGAAGGCGAGAGCTGAGCTGAGGCAGCAGTCAGGCACCACTCACGGCTCCCACACTCCCGCAGCCTGCTCCTTCCCGGGCGCGAACGCTAGAAGCTGGGCAGGCCTTGGGGAGGCTCGCCCGGCACAGAGCAGCCTCTCGGCCGGGGCTCTGTGCTATCGCGCCTGGGCGCAGAGCTGGAGCTCCGCCGGTGTGGAAGCTCACTCGGTCCTTCCCAGTACAGGCTTGCAAGCACCCGCCGGCAGCCAGCCTCTTCTCTCCCGCGTTCCGGGCATTGGGCTCCAAACCTGGGACCAAAGTAACTGCCCGGAGCTCACTGATCATGGGCTGGTTCCCCTGCGCTGCGGCTCTGCTAGGGAGCCCAAACGCCCAGGGGAAGCCCGCACAGCACATCCACCTGCCTCTAGGCGGGAGGACAGCTCCAGGGAAGGCCCGGTCTGGCAGGCGCTTTCTGGGCACAAACGGAGCAACACTCTGGCTGTGGAGCTGCCTCCCCAAGCCAGGGGCACCGGGACCCTGATTCCCTCCGTGCGGCGCTTAGTCTGGGCGGGGAAGCACCAGCTTGGGAATGCAGCCTGGGGCGCTTCCTTTCCCTCGGAAAGAGCTCTCCCCGCGGGAGGCTTTGGCAGTGTGCACACCCCCAGCCCCTAAGCCCTCTGCAAGGACGCCTGGCTCCTAGGTCCGAAGGGAAGGCGAGAGCTGAGCTGAGGCAGCAGTCAGGCACCACTCACGGCTCCCACACTCCCGCAGCCTGCTCCTTCCCGGGCGCGAACGCTAGAAGCTGGGCAGGCCTTGGGGAGGCTCGCCCGGCACAGAGCAGCCTCTCGGCCGGGGCTCTGTGCTATCGCGCCTGGGCGCAGAGCTGGAGCTCCGCCGGTGTGGAAGCTCACTCGGTCCTTCCCAGTACAGGCTTGCAAGCACCCGCCGGCAGCCAGCCTCTTCTCTCCCGCGTTCCGGGCATTGGGCTCCAAACCTGGGACCAAAGTAACTGCCCGGAGCTCACTGATCATGGGCTGGTTCCCCTGCGCTGCGGCTCTGCTAGGGAGCCCAAACGCCCAGGGGAAGCCCGCACAGCACATCCACCTGCCTCTAGGCGGGAGGACAGCTCCAGGGAAGGCCCGGTCTGGCAGGCGCTTTCTGGGCACAAACGGAGCAACACTCTGGCTGTGGAGCTGCCTCCCCAAGCCAGGGGCACCGGGACCCTGATTCCCTCCGTGCGGCGCTTAGTCTGGGCGGGGAAGCACCAGCTTGGGAATGCAGCCTGGGGCGCTTCCTTTCCCTCGGAAAGAGCTCTCCCCGCGGGAGGCTTTGGCAGTGTGCACACCCCCAGCCCCTAAGCCCTCTGCAAGGACGCCTGGCTCCTAGGTCCGAAGGGAAGGCGAGAGCTGAGCTGAGGCAGCAGTCAGGCACCACTCACGGCTCCCACACTCCCGCAGCCTGCTCCTTCCCGGGCGCGAACGCTAGAAGCTGGGCAGGCCTTGGGGAGGCTCGCCCGGCACAGAGCAGCCTCTCGGCCGGGGCTCTGTGCTATCGCGCCTGGGCGCAGAGCTGGAGCTCCGCCGGTGTGGAAGCTCACTCGGTCCTTCCCAGTACAGGCTTGCAAGCACCCGCCGGCAGCCAGCCTCTTCTCTCCCGCGTTCCGGGCATTGGGCTCCAAACCTGGGACCAAAGTAACTGCCCGGAGCTCACTGATCATGGGCTGGTTCCCCTGCGCTGCGGCTCTGCTAGGGAGCCCAAACGCCCAGGGGAAGCCCGCACAGCACATCCACCTGCCTCTAGGCGGGAGGACAGCTCCAGGGAAGGCCCGGTCTGGCAGGCGCTTTCTGGGCACAAACGGAGCAACACTCTGGCTGTGGAGCTGCCTCCCCAAGCCAGGGGCACCGGGACCCTGATTCCCTCCGTGCGGCGCTTAGTCTGGGCGGGGAAGCACCAGCTTGGGAATGCAGCCTGGGGCGCTTCCTTTCCCTCGGAAAGAGCTCTCCCCGCGGGAGGCTTTGGCAGTGTGCACACCCCCAGCCCCTAAGCCCTCTGCAAGGACGCCTGGCTCCTAGGTCCGAAGGGAAGGCGAGAGCTGAGCTGAGGCAGCAGTCAGGCACCACTCACGGCTCCCACACTCCCGCAGCCTGCTCCTTCCCGGGCGCGAACGCTAGAAGCTGGGCAGGGCTTGGGGAGGCTCGCCCGGCACAGAGCAGCCTCTCGGCCGGGGCTCTGTGCTATCGCGCCTGGGCGCAGAGCTGGAGCTCCGCCGGTGTGGAAGCTCACTCGGTCCTTCCCAGTACAGGCTTGCAAGCACCCGCCGGCAGCCAGCCTCTTCTCTCCCGCGTTCCGGGCATTGGGCTCCAAACCTGGGACCAAAGTAACTGCCCGGAGCTCACTGATCATGGGCTGGTTCCCCTGCGCTGCGGCTCTGCTAGGGAGCCCAAACGCCCAGGGGAAGCCCGCACAGCACATCCACCTGCCTCTAGGCGGGAGGACAGCTCCAGGGAAGGCCCGGTCTGGCAGGCGCTTTCTGGGCACAAACGGAGCAACACTCTGGCTGTGGAGCTGCCTCCCCAAGCCAGGGGCACCGGGACCCTGATTCCCTCCGTGCGGCGCTTAGTCTGGGCGGGGAAGCACCAGCTTGGGAATGCAGCCTGGGGCGCTTCCTTTCCCTCGGAAAGAGCTCTCCCCGCGGGAGGCTTTGGCAGTGTGCACACCCCCAGCCCCTAAGCCCTCTGCAAGGACGCCTGGCTCCTAGGTCCGAAGGGAAGGCGAGAGCTGAGCTGAGGCAGCAGTCAGGCACCACTCACGGCTCCCACACTCCCGCAGCCTGCTCCTTCCCGGGCGCGAACGCTAGAAGCTGGGCAGGCCTTGGGGAGGCTCGCCCGGCACAGAGCAGCCTCTCGGCCGGGGCTCTGTGCTATCGCGCCTGGGCGCAGAGCTGGAGCTCCGCCGGTGTGGAAGCTCACTCGGTCCTTCCCAGTACAGGCTTGCAAGCACCCGCCGGCAGCCAGCCTCTTCTCTCCCGCGTTCCGGGCATTGGGCTCCAAACCTGGGACCAAAGTAACTGCCCGGAGCTCACTGATCATGGGCTGGTTCCCCTGCGCTGCGGCTCTGCTAGGGAGCCCAAACGCCCAGGGGAAGCCCGCACAGCACATCCACCTGCCTCTAGGCGGGAGGACAGCTCCAGGGAAGGCCCGGTCTGGCAGGCGCTTTCTGGGCACAAACGGAGCAACACTCTGGCTGTGGAGCTGCCTCCCCAAGCCAGGGGCACCGGGACCCTGATTCCCTCCGTGCGGCGCTTAGTCTGGGCGGGGAAGCACCAGCTTGGGAATGCAGCCTGGGGCGCTTCCTTTCCCTCGGAAAGAGCTCTCCCCGCGGGAGGCTTTGGCAGTGTGCACACCCCCAGCCCCTAAGCCCTCTGCAAGGACGCCTGGCTCCTAGGTCCGAAGGGAAGGCGAGAGCTGAGCTGAGGCAGCAGTCAGGCACCACTCACGGCTCCCACACTCCCGCAGCCTGCTCCTTCCCGGGCGCGAACGCTAGAAGCTGGGCAGGCCTTGGGGAGGCTCGCCCGGCACAGAGCAGCCTCTCGGCCGGGGCTCTGTGCTATCGCGCCTGGGCGCAGAGCTGGAGCTCCGCCGGTGTGGAAGCTCACTCGGTCCTTCCCAGTACAGGCTTGCAAGCACCCGCCGGCAGCCAGCCTCTTCTCTCCCGCGTTCCGGGCATTGGGCTCCAAACCTGGGACCAAAGTAACTGCCCGGAGCTCACTGATCATGGGCTGGTTCCCCTGCGCTGCGGCTCTGCTAGGGAGCCCAAACGCCCAGGGGAAGCCCGCACAGCACATCCACCTGCCTCTAGGCGGGAGGACAGCTCCAGGGAAGGCCCGGTCTGGCAGGCGCTTTCTGGGCACAAACGGAGCAACACTCTGGCTGTGGAGCTGCCTCCCCAAGCCAGGGGCACCGGGACCCTGATTCCCTCCGTGCGGCGCTTAGTCTGGGCGGGGAAGCACCAGCTTGGGAATGCAGCCTGGGGCGCTTCCTTTCCCTCGGAAAGAGCTCTCCCCGCGGGAGGCTTTGGCAGTGTGCACACCCCCAGCCCCTAAGCCCTCTGCAAGGACGCCTGGCTCCTAGGTCCGAAGGGAAGGCGAGAGCTGAGCTGAGGCAGCAGTCAGGCACCACTCACGGCTCCCACACTCCCGCAGCCTGCTCCTTCCCGGGCGCGAACGCTAGAAGCTGGGCAGGCCTTGGGGAGGCTCGCCCGGCACAGAGCAGCCTCTCGGCCGGGGCTCTGTGCTATCGCGCCTGGGCGCAGAGCTGGAGCTCCGCCGGTGTGGAAGCTCACTCGGTCCTTCCCAGTACAGGCTTGCAAGCACCCGCCGGCAGCCAGCCTCTTCTCTCCCGCGTTCCGGGCATTGGGCTCCAAACCTGGGACCAAAGTAACTGCCCGGAGCTCACTGATCATGGGCTGGTTCCCCTGCGCTGCGGCTCTGCTAGGGAGCCCAAACGCCCAGGGGAAGCCCGCACAGCACATCCACCTGCCTCTAGGCGGGAGGACAGCTCCAGGGAAGGCCCGGTCTGGCAGGCGCTTTCTGGGCACAAACGGAGCAACACTCTGGCTGTGGAGCTGCCTCCCCAAGCCAGGGGCACCGGGACCCTGATTCCCTCCGTGCGGCGCTTAGTCTGGGCGGGGAAGCACCAGCTTGGGAATGCAGCCTGGGGCGCTTCCTTTCCCTCGGAAAGAGCTCTCCCCGCGGGAGGCTTTGGCAGTGTGCACACCCCCAGCCCCTAAGCCCTCTGCAAGGACGCCTGGCTCCTAGGTCCGAAGGGAAGGCGAGAGCTGAGCTGAGGCAGCAGTCAGGCACCACTCACGGCTCCCACACTCCCGCAGCCTGCTCCTTCCCGGGCGCGAACGCTAGAAGCTGGGCAGGCTTGGGGAGGCTCGCCCGGCACAGAGCAGCCTCTCGGCCGGGGCTCTGTGCTATCGCGCCTGGGCGCAGAGCTGGAGCTCCGCCGGTGTGGAAGCTCACTCGGTCCTTCCCAGTACAGGCTTGCAAGCACCCGCCGGCAGCCAGCCTCTTCTCTCCCGCGTTCCGGGCATTGGGCTCCAAACCTGGGACCAAAGTAACTGCCCGGAGCTCACTGATCATGGGCTGGTTCCCCTGCGCTGCGGCTCTGCTAGGGAGCCCAAACGCCCAGGGGAAGCCCGCACAGCACATCCACCTGCCTCTAGGCGGGAGGACAGCTCCAGGGAAGGCCCGGTCTGGCAGGCGCTTTCTGGGCACAAACGGAGCAACACTCTGGCTGTGGAGCTGCCTCCCCAAGCCAGGGGCACCGGGACCCTGATTCCCTCCGTGCGGCGCTTAGTCTGGGCGGGGAAGCACCAGCTTGGGAATGCAGCCTGGGGCGCTTCCTTTCCCTCGGAAAGAGCTCTCCCCGCGGGAGGCTTTGGCAGTGTGCACACCCCCAGCCCCTAAGCCCTCTGCAAGGACGCCTGGCTCCTAGGTCCGAAGGGAAGGCGAGAGCTGAGCTGAGGCAGCAGTCAGGCACCACTCACGGCTCCCACACTCCCGCAGCCTGCTCCTTCCCGGGCGCGAACGCTAGAAGCTGGGCAGGCCTTGGGGAGGCTCGCCCGGCACAGAGCAGCCTCTCGGCCGGGGCTCTGTGCTATCGCGCCTGGGCGCAGAGCTGGAGCTCCGCCGGTGTGGAAGCTCACTCGGTCCTTCCCAGTACAGGCTTGCAAGCACCCGCCGGCAGCCAGCCTCTTCTCTCCCGCGTTCCGGGCATTGGGCTCCAAACCTGGGACCAAAGTAACTGCCCGGAGCTCACTGATCATGGGCTGGTTCCCCTGCGCTGCGGCTCTGCTAGGGAGCCCAAACGCCCAGGGGAAGCCCGCACAGCACATCCACCTGCCTCTAGGCGGGAGGACAGCTCCAGGGAAGGCCCGGTCTGGCAGGCGCTTTCTGGGCACAAACGGAGCAACACTCTGGCTGTGGAGCTGCCTCCCCAAGCCAGGGGCACCGGGACCCTGATTCCCTCCGTGCGGCGCTTAGTCTGGGCGGGGAAGCACCAGCTTGGGAATGCAGCCTGGGGCGCTTCCTTTCCCTCGGAAAGAGCTCTCCCCGCGGGAGGCTTTGGCAGTGTGCACACCCCCAGCCCCTAAGCCCTCTGCAAGGACGCCTGGCTCCTAGGTCCGAAGGGAAGGCGAGAGCTGAGCTGAGGCAGCAGTCAGGCACCACTCACGGCTCCCACACTCCCGCAGCCTGCTCCTTCCCGGGCGCGAACGCTAGAAGCTGGGCAGGCCTTGGGGAGGCTCGCCCGGCACAGAGCAGCCTCTCGGCCGGGGCTCTGTGCTATCGCGCCTGGGCGCAGAGCTGGAGCTCCGCCGGTGTGGAAGCTCACTCGGTCCTTCCCAGTACAGGCTTGCAAGCACCCGCCGGCAGCCAGCCTCTTCTCTCCCGCGTTCCGGGCATTGGGCTCCAAACCTGGGACCAAAGTAACTGCCCGGAGCTCACTGATCATGGGCTGGTTCCCCTGCGCTGCGGCTCTGCTAGGGAGCCCAAACGCCCAGGGGAAGCCCGCACAGCACATCCACCTGCCTCTAGGCGGGAGGACAGCTCCAGGGAAGGCCCGGTCTGGCAGGCGCTTTCTGGGCACAAACGGAGCAACACTCTGGCTGTGGAGCTGCCTCCCCAAGCCAGGGGCACCGGGACCCTGATTCCCTCCGTGCGGCGCTTAGTCTGGGCGGGGAAGCACCAGCTTGGGAATGCAGCCTGGGGCGCTTCCTTTCCCTCGGAAAGAGCTCTCCCCGCGGGAGGCTTTGGCAGTGTGCACACCCCCAGCCCCTAAGCCCTCTGCAAGGACGCCTGGCTCCTAGGTCCGAAGGGAAGGCGAGAGCTGAGCTGAGGCAGCAGTCAGGCACCACTCACGGCTCCCACACTCCCGCAGCCTGCTCCTTCCCGGGCGCGAACGCTAGAAGCTGGGCAGGCCTTGGGGAGGCTCGCCCGGCACAGAGCAGCCTCTCGGCCGGGGCTCTGTGCTATCGCGCCTGGGCGCAGAGCTGGAGCTCCGCCGGTGTGGAAGCTCACTCGGTCCTTCCCAGTACAGGCTTGCAAGCACCCGCCGGCAGCCAGCCTCTTCTCTCCCGCGTTCCGGGCATTGGGCTCCAAACCTGGGACCAAAGTAACTGCCCGGAGCTCACTGATCATGGGCTGGTTCCCCTGCGCTGCGGCTCTGCTAGGGAGCCCAAACGCCCAGGGGAAGCCCGCACAGCACATCCACCTGCCTCTAGGCGGGAGGACAGCTCCAGGGAAGGCCCGGTCTGGCAGGCGCTTTCTGGGCACAAACGGAGCAACACTCTGGCTGTGGAGCTGCCTCCCCAAGCCAGGGGCACCGGGACCCTGATTCCCTCCGTGCGGCGCTTAGTCTGGGCGGGGAAGCACCAGCTTGGGAATGCAGCCTGGGGCGCTTCCTTTCCCTCGGAAAGAGCTCTCCCCGCGGGAGGCTTTGGCAGTGTGCACACCCCCAGCCCCTAAGCCCTCTGCAAGGACGCCTGGCTCCTAGGTCCGAAGGGAAGGCGAGAGCTGAGCTGAGGCAGCAGTCAGGCACCACTCACGGCTCCCACACTCCCGCAGCCTGCTCCTTCCCGGGCGCGAACGCTAGAAGCTGGGCAGGCCTTGGGGAGGCTCGCCCGGCACAGAGCAGCCTCTCGGCCGGGGCTCTGTGCTATCGCGCCTGGGCGCAGAGCTGGAGCTCCGCCGGTGTGGAAGCTCACTCGGTCCTTCCCAGTACAGGCTTGCAAGCACCCGCCGGCAGCCAGCCTCTTCTCTCCCGCGTTCCGGGCATTGGGCTCCAAACCTGGGACCAAAGTAACTGCCCGGAGCTCACTGATCATGGGCTGGTTCCCCTGCGCTGCGGCTCTGCTAGGGAGCCCAAACGCCCAGGGGAAGCCCGCACAGCACATCCACCTGCCTCTAGGCGGGAGGACAGCTCCAGGGAAGGCCCGGTCTGGCAGGCGCTTTCTGGGCACAAACGGAGCAACACTCTGGCTGTGGAGCTGCCTCCCCAAGCCAGGGGCACCGGGACCCTGATTCCCTCCGTGCGGCGCTTAGTCTGGGCGGGGAAGCACCAGCTTGGGAATGCAGCCTGGGGCGCTTCCTTTCCCTCGGAAAGAGCTCTCCCCGCGGGAGGCTTTGGCAGTGTGCACACCCCCAGCCCCTAAGCCCTCTGCAAGGACGCCTGGCTCCTAGGTCCGAAGGGAAGGCGAGAGCTGAGCTGAGGCAGCAGTCAGGCACCACTCACGGCTCCCACACTCCCGCAGCCTGCTCCTTCCCGGGCGCGAACGCTAGAAGCTGGGCAGGCCTTGGGGAGGCTCGCCCGGCACAGAGCAGCCTCTCGGCCGGGGCTCTGTGCTATCGCGCCTGGGCGCAGAGCTGGAGCTCCGCCGGTGTGGAAGCTCACTCGGTCCTTCCCAGTACAGGCTTGCAAGCACCCGCCGGCAGCCAGCCTCTTCTCTCCCGCGTTCCGGGCATTGGGCTCCAAACCTGGGACCAAAGTAACTGCCCGGAGCTCACTGATCATGGGCTGGTTCCCCTGCGCTGCGGCTCTGCTAGGGAGCCCAAACGCCCAGGGGAAGCCCGCACAGCACATCCACCTGCCTCTAGGCGGGAGGACAGCTCCAGGGAAGGCCCGGTCTGGCAGGCGCTTTCTGGGCACAAACGGAGCAACACTCTGGCTGTGGAGCTGCCTCCCCAAGCCAGGGGCACCGGGACCCTGATTCCCTCCGTGCGGCGCTTAGTCTGGGCGGGGAAGCACCAGCTTGGGAATGCAGCCTGGGGCGCTTCCTTTCCCTCGGAAAGAGCTCTCCCCGCGGGAGGCTTTGGCAGTGTGCACACCCCCAGCCCCTAAGCCCTCTGCAAGGACGCCTGGCTCCTAGGTCCGAAGGGAAGGCGAGAGCTGAGCTGAGGCAGCAGTCAGGCACCACTCACGGCTCCCACACTCCCGCAGCCTGCTCCTTCCCGGGCGCGAACGCTAGAAGCTGGGCAGGCCTTGGGGAGGCTCGCCCGGCACAGAGCAGCCTCTCGGCCGGGGCTCTGTGCTATCGCGCCTGGGCGCAGAGCTGGAGCTCCGCCGGTGTGGAAGCTCACTCGGTCCTTCCCAGTACAGGCTTGCAAGCACCCGCCGGCAGCCAGCCTCTTCTCTCCCGCGTTCCGGGCATTGGGCTCCAAACCTGGGACCAAAGTAACTGCCCGGAGCTCACTGATCATGGGCTGGTTCCCCTGCGCTGCGGCTCTGCTAGGGAGCCCAAACGCCCAGGGGAAGCCCGCACAGCACATCCACCTGCCTCTAGGCGGGAGGACAGCTCCAGGGAAGGCCCGGTCTGGCAGGCGCTTTCTGGGCACAAACGGAGCAACACTCTGGCTGTGGAGCTGCCTCCCCAAGCCAGGGGCACCGGGACCCTGATTCCCTCCGTGCGGCGCTTAGTCTGGGCGGGGAAGCACCAGCTTGGGAATGCAGCCTGGGGCGCTTCCTTTCCCTCGGAAAGAGCTCTCCCCGCGGGAGGCTTTGGCAGTGTGCACACCCCCAGCCCCTAAGCCCTCTGCAAGGACGCCTGGCTCCTAGGTCCGAAGGGAAGGCGAGAGCTGAGCTGAGGCAGCAGTCAGGCACCACTCACGGCTCCCACACTCCCGCAGCCTGCTCCTTCCCGGGCGCGAACGCTAGAAGCTGGGCAGGCCTTGGGGAGGCTCGCCCGGCACAGAGCAGCCTCTCGGCCGGGGCTCTGTGCTATCGCGCCTGGGCGCAGAGCTGGAGCTCCGCCGGTGTGGAAGCTCACTCGGTCCTTCCCAGTACAGGCTTGCAAGCACCCGCCGGCAGCCAGCCTCTTCTCTCCCGCGTTCCGGGCATTGGGCTCCAAACCTGGGACCAAAGTAACTGCCCGGAGCTCACTGATCATGGGCTGGTTCCCCTGCGCTGCGGCTCTGCTAGGGAGCCCAAACGCCCAGGGGAAGCCCGCACAGCACATCCACCTGCCTCTAGGCGGGAGGACAGCTCCAGGGAAGGCCCGGTCTGGCAGGCGCTTTCTGGGCACAAACGGAGCAACACTCTGGCTGTGGAGCTGCCTCCCCAAGCCAGGGGCACCGGGACCCTGATTCCCTCCGTGCGGCGCTTAGTCTGGGCGGGGAAGCACCAGCTTGGGAATGCAGCCTGGGGCGCTTCCTTTCCCTCGGAAAGAGCTCTCCCCGCGGGAGGCTTTGGCAGTGTGCACACCCCCAGCCCCTAAGCCCTCTGCAAGGACGCCTGGCTCCTAGGTCCGAAGGGAAGGCGAGAGCTGAGCTGAGGCAGCAGTCAGGCACCACTCACGGCTCCCACACTCCCGCAGCCTGCTCCTTCCCGGGCGCGAACGCTAGAAGCTGGGCAGGCCTTGGGGAGGCTCGCCCGGCACAGAGCAGCCTCTCGGCCGGGGCTCTGTGCTATCGCGCCTGGGCGCAGAGCTGGAGCTCCGCCGGTGTGGAAGCTCACTCGGTCCTTCCCAGTACAGGCTTGCAAGCACCCGCCGGCAGCCAGCCTCTTCTCTCCCGCGTTCCGGGCATTGGGCTCCAAACCTGGGACCAAAGTAACTGCCCGGAGCTCACTGATCATGGGCTGGTTCCCCTGCGCTGCGGCTCTGCTAGGGAGCCCAAACGCCCAGGGGAAGCCCGCACAGCACATCCACCTGCCTCTAGGCGGGAGGACAGCTCCAGGGAAGGCCCGGTCTGGCAGGCGCTTTCTGGGCACAAACGGAGCAACACTCTGGCTGTGGAGCTGCCTCCCCAAGCCAGGGGCACCGGGACCCTGATTCCCTCCGTGCGGCGCTTAGTCTGGGCGGGGAAGCACCAGCTTGGGAATGCAGCCTGGGGCGCTTCCTTTCCCTCGGAAAGAGCTCTCCCCGCGGGAGGCTTTGGCAGTGTGCACACCCCCAGCCCCTAAGCCCTCTGCAAGGACGCCTGGCTCCTAGGTCCGAAGGGAAGGCGAGAGCTGAGCTGAGGCAGCAGTCAGGCACCACTCACGGCTCCCACACTCCCGCAGCCTGCTCCTTCCCGGGCGCGAACGCTAGAAGCTGGGCAGGCCTTGGGGAGGCTCGCCCGGCACAGAGCAGCCTCTCGGCCGGGGCTCTGTGCTATCGCGCCTGGGCGCAGAGCTGGAGCTCCGCCGGTGTGGAAGCTCACTCGGTCCTTCCCAGTACAGGCTTGCAAGCACCCGCCGGCAGCCAGCCTCTTCTCTCCCGCGTTCCGGGCATTGGGCTCCAAACCTGGGACCAAAGTAACTGCCCGGAGCTCACTGATCATGGGCTGGTTCCCCTGCGCTGCGGCTCTGCTAGGGAGCCCAAACGCCCAGGGGAAGCCCGCACAGCACATCCACCTGCCTCTAGGCGGGAGGACAGCTCCAGGGAAGGCCCGGTCTGGCAGGCGCTTTCTGGGCACAAACGGAGCAACACTCTGGCTGTGGAGCTGCCTCCCCAAGCCAGGGGCACCGGGACCCTGATTCCCTCCGTGCGGCGCTTAGTCTGGGCGGGGAAGCACCAGCTTGGGAATGCAGCCTGGGGCGCTTCCTTTCCCTCGGAAAGAGCTCTCCCCGCGGGAGGCTTTGGCAGTGTGCACACCCCCAGCCCCTAAGCCCTCTGCAAGGACGCCTGGCTCCTAGGTCCGAAGGGAAGGCGAGAGCTGAGCTGAGGCAGCAGTCAGGCACCACTCACGGCTCCCACACTCCCGCAGCCTGCTCCTTCCCGGGCGCGAACGCTAGAAGCTGGGCAGGCCTTGGGGAGGCTCGCCCGGCACAGAGCAGCCTCTCGGCCGGGGCTCTGTGCTATCGCGCCTGGGCGCAGAGCTGGAGCTCCGCCGGTGTGGAAGCTCACTCGGTCCTTCCCAGTACAGGCTTGCAAGCACCCGCCGGCAGCCAGCCTCTTCTCTCCCGCGTTCCGGGCATTGGGCTCCAAACCTGGGACCAAAGTAACTGCCCGGAGCTCACTGATCATGGGCTGGTTCCCCTGCGCTGCGGCTCTGCTAGGGAGCCCAAACGCCCAGGGGAAGCCCGCACAGCACATCCACCTGCCTCTAGGCGGGAGGACAGCTCCAGGGAAGGCCCGGTCTGGCAGGCGCTTTCTGGGCACAAACGGAGCAACACTCTGGCTGTGGAGCTGCCTCCCCAAGCCAGGGGCACCGGGACCCTGATTCCCTCCGTGCGGCGCTTAGTCTGGGCGGGGAAGCACCAGCTTGGGAATGCAGCCTGGGGCGCTTCCTTTCCCTCGGAAAGAGCTCTCCCCGCGGGAGGCTTTGGCAGTGTGCACACCCCCAGCCCCTAAGCCCTCTGCAAGGACGCCTGGCTCCTAGGTCCGAAGGGAAGGCGAGAGCTGAGCTGAGGCAGCAGTCAGGCACCACTCACGGCTCCCACACTCCCGCAGCCTGCTCCTTCCCGGGCGCGAACGCTAGAAGCTGGGCAGGCCTTGGGGAGGCTCGCCCGGCACAGAGCAGCCTCTCGGCCGGGGCTCTGTGCTATCGCGCCTGGGCGCAGAGCTGGAGCTCCGCCGGTGTGGAAGCTCACTCGGTCCTTCCCAGTACAGGCTTGCAAGCACCCGCCGGCAGCCAGCCTCTTCTCTCCCGCGTTCCGGGCATTGGGCTCCAAACCTGGGACCAAAGTAACTGCCCGGAGCTCACTGATCATGGGCTGGTTCCCCTGCGCTGCGGCTCTGCTAGGGAGCCCAAACGCCCAGGGGAAGCCCGCACAGCACATCCACCTGCCTCTAGGCGGGAGGACAGCTCCAGGGAAGGCCCGGTCTGGCAGGCGCTTTCTGGGCACAAACGGAGCAACACTCTGGCTGTGGAGCTGCCTCCCCAAGCCAGGGGCACCGGGACCCTGATTCCCTCCGTGCGGCGCTTAGTCTGGGCGGGGAAGCACCAGCTTGGGAATGCAGCCTGGGGCGCTTCCTTTCCCTCGGAAAGAGCTCTCCCCGCGGGAGGCTTTGGCAGTGTGCACACCCCCAGCCCCTAAGCCCTCTGCAAGGACGCCTGGCTCCTAGGTCCGAAGGGAAGGCGAGAGCTGAGCTGAGGCAGCAGTCAGGCACCACTCACGGCTCCCACACTCCCGCAGCCTGCTCCTTCCCGGGCGCGAACGCTAGAAGCTGGGCAGGGCTTGGGGAGGCTCGCCCGGCACAGAGCAGCCTCTCGGCCGGGGCTCTGTGCTATCGCGCCTGGGCGCAGAGCTGGAGCTCCGCCGGTGTGGAAGCTCACTCGGTCCTTCCCAGTACAGGCTTGCAAGCACCCGCCGGCAGCCAGCCTCTTCTCTCCCGCGTTCCGGGCATTGGGCTCCAAACCTGGGACCAAAGTAACTGCCCGGAGCTCACTGATCATGGGCTGGTTCCCCTGCGCTGCGGCTCTGCTAGGGAGCCCAAACGCCCAGGGGAAGCCCGCACAGCACATCCACCTGCCTCTAGGCGGGAGGACAGCTCCAGGGAAGGCCCGGTCTGGCAGGCGCTTTCTGGGCACAAACGGAGCAACACTCTGGCTGTGGAGCTGCCTCCCCAAGCCAGGGGCACCGGGACCCTGATTCCCTCCGTGCGGCGCTTAGTCTGGGCGGGGAAGCACCAGCTTGGGAATGCAGCCTGGGGCGCTTCCTTTCCCTCGGAAAGAGCTCTCCCCGCGGGAGGCTTTGGCAGTGTGCACACCCCCAGCCCCTAAGCCCTCTGCAAGGACGCCTGGCTCCTAGGTCCGAAGGGAAGGCGAGAGCTGAGCTGAGGCAGCAGTCAGGCACCACTCACGGCTCCCACACTCCCGCAGCCTGCTCCTTCCCGGGCGCGAACGCTAGAAGCTGGGCAGGCCTTGGGGAGGCTCGCCCGGCACAGAGCAGCCTCTCGGCCGGGGCTCTGTGCTATCGCGCCTGGGCGCAGAGCTGGAGCTCCGCCGGTGTGGAAGCTCACTCGGTCCTTCCCAGTACAGGCTTGCAAGCACCCGCCGGCAGCCAGCCTCTTCTCTCCCGCGTTCCGGGCATTGGGCTCCAAACCTGGGACCAAAGTAACTGCCCGGAGCTCACTGATCATGGGCTGGTTCCCCTGCGCTGCGGCTCTGCTAGGGAGCCCAAACGCCCAGGGGAAGCCCGCACAGCACATCCACCTGCCTCTAGGCGGGAGGACAGCTCCAGGGAAGGCCCGGTCTGGCAGGCGCTTTCTGGGCACAAACGGAGCAACACTCTGGCTGTGGAGCTGCCTCCCCAAGCCAGGGGCACCGGGACCCTGATTCCCTCCGTGCGGCGCTTAGTCTGGGCGGGGAAGCACCAGCTTGGGAATGCAGCCTGGGGCGCTTCCTTTCCCTCGGAAAGAGCTCTCCCCGCGGGAGGCTTTGGCAGTGTGCACACCCCCAGCCCCTAAGCCCTCTGCAAGGACGCCTGGCTCCTAGGTCCGAAGGGAAGGCGAGAGCTGAGCTGAGGCAGCAGTCAGGCACCACTCACGGCTCCCACACTCCCGCAGCCTGCTCCTTCCCGGGCGCGAACGCTAGAAGCTGGGCAGGCCTTGGGGAGGCTCGCCCGGCACAGAGCAGCCTCTCGGCCGGGGCTCTGTGCTATCGCGCCTGGGCGCAGAGCTGGAGCTCCGCCGGTGTGGAAGCTCACTCGGTCCTTCCCAGTACAGGCTTGCAAGCACCCGCCGGCAGCCAGCCTCTTCTCTCCCGCGTTCCGGGCATTGGGCTCCAAACCTGGGACCAAAGTAACTGCCCGGAGCTCACTGATCATGGGCTGGTTCCCCTGCGCTGCGGCTCTGCTAGGGAGCCCAAACGCCCAGGGGAAGCCCGCACAGCACATCCACCTGCCTCTAGGCGGGAGGACAGCTCCAGGGAAGGCCCGGTCTGGCAGGCGCTTTCTGGGCACAAACGGAGCAACACTCTGGCTGTGGAGCTGCCTCCCCAAGCCAGGGGCACCGGGACCCTGATTCCCTCCGTGCGGCGCTTAGTCTGGGCGGGGAAGCACCAGCTTGGGAATGCAGCCTGGGGCGCTTCCTTTCCCTCGGAAAGAGCTCTCCCCGCGGGAGGCTTTGGCAGTGTGCACACCCCCAGCCCCTAAGCCCTCTGCAAGGACGCCTGGCTCCTAGGTCCGAAGGGAAGGCGAGAGCTGAGCTGAGGCAGCAGTCAGGCACCACTCACGGCTCCCACACTCCCGCAGCCTGCTCCTTCCCGGGCGCGAACGCTAGAAGCTGGGCAGGGCCTTGGGGAGGCTCGCCCGGCACAGAGCAGCCTCTCGGCCGGGGCTCTGTGCTATCGCGCCTGGGCGCAGAGCTGGAGCTCCGCCGGTGTGGAAGCTCACTCGGTCCTTCCCAGTACAGGCTTGCAAGCACCCGCCGGCAGCCAGCCTCTTCTCTCCCGCGTTCCGGGCATTGGGCTCCAAACCTGGGACCAAAGTAACTGCCCGGAGCTCACTGATCATGGGCTGGTTCCCCTGCGCTGCGGCTCTGCTAGGGAGCCCAAACGCCCAGGGGAAGCCCGCACAGCACATCCACCTGCCTCTAGGCGGGAGGACAGCTCCAGGGAAGGCCCGGTCTGGCAGGCGCTTTCTGGGCACAAACGGAGCAACACTCTGGCTGTGGAGCTGCCTCCCCAAGCCAGGGGCACCGGGACCCTGATTCCCTCCGTGCGGCGCTTAGTCTGGGCGGGGAAGCACCAGCTTGGGAATGCAGCCTGGGGCGCTTCCTTTCCCTCGGAAAGAGCTCTCCCCGCGGGAGGCTTTGGCAGTGTGCACACCCCCAGCCCCTAAGCCCTCTGCAAGGACGCCTGGCTCCTAGGTCCGAAGGGAAGGCGAGAGCTGAGCTGAGGCAGCAGTCAGGCACCACTCACGGCTCCCACACTCCCGCAGCCTGCTCCTTCCCGGGCGCGAACGCTAGAAGCTGGGCAGGGCTTGGGGAGGCTCGCCCGGCACAGAGCAGCCTCTCGGCCGGGGCTCTGTGCTATCGCGCCTGGGCGCAGAGCTGGAGCTCCGCCGGTGTGGAAGCTCACTCGGTCCTTCCCAGTACAGGCTTGCAAGCACCCGCCGGCAGCCAGCCTCTTCTCTCCCGCGTTCCGGGCATTGGGCTCCAAACCTGGGACCAAAGTAACTGCCCGGAGCTCACTGATCATGGGCTGGTTCCCCTGCGCTGCGGCTCTGCTAGGGAGCCCAAACGCCCAGGGGAAGCCCGCACAGCACATCCACCTGCCTCTAGGCGGGAGGACAGCTCCAGGGAAGGCCCGGTCTGGCAGGCGCTTTCTGGGCACAAACGGAGCAACACTCTGGCTGTGGAGCTGCCTCCCCAAGCCAGGGGCACCGGGACCCTGATTCCCTCCGTGCGGCGCTTAGTCTGGGCGGGGAAGCACCAGCTTGGGAATGCAGCCTGGGGCGCTTCCTTTCCCTCGGAAAGAGCTCTCCCCGCGGGAGGCTTTGGCAGTGTGCACACCCCCAGCCCCTAAGCCCTCTGCAAGGACGCCTGGCTCCTAGGTCCGAAGGGAAGGCGAGAGCTGAGCTGAGGCAGCAGTCAGGCACCACTCACGGCTCCCACACTCCCGCAGCCTGCTCCTTCCCGGGCGCGAACGCTAGAAGCTGGGCAGGGCTTGGGGAGGCTCGCCCGGCACAGAGCAGCCTCTCGGCCGGGGCTCTGTGCTATCGCGCCTGGGCGCAGAGCTGGAGCTCCGCCGGTGTGGAAGCTCACTCGGTCCTTCCCAGTACAGGCTTGCAAGCACCCGCCGGCAGCCAGCCTCTTCTCTCCCGCGTTCCGGGCATTGGGCTCCAAACCTGGGACCAAAGTAACTGCCCGGAGCTCACTGATCATGGGCTGGTTCCCCTGCGCTGCGGCTCTGCTAGGGAGCCCAAACGCCCAGGGGAAGCCCGCACAGCACATCCACCTGCCTCTAGGCGGGAGGACAGCTCCAGGGAAGGCCCGGTCTGGCAGGCGCTTTCTGGGCACAAACGGAGCAACACTCTGGCTGTGGAGCTGCCTCCCCAAGCCAGGGGCACCGGGACCCTGATTCCCTCCGTGCGGCGCTTAGTCTGGGCGGGGAAGCACCAGCTTGGGAATGCAGCCTGGGGCGCTTCCTTTCCCTCGGAAAGAGCTCTCCCCGCGGGAGGCTTTGGCAGTGTGCACACCCCCAGCCCCTAAGCCCTCTGCAAGGACGCCTGGCTCCTAGGTCCGAAGGGAAGGCGAGAGCTGAGCTGAGGCAGCAGTCAGGCACCACTCACGGCTCCCACACTCCCGCAGCCTGCTCCTTCCCGGGCGCGAACGCTAGAAGCTGGGCAGGGCTTGGGGAGGCTCGCCCGGCACAGAGCAGCCTCTCGGCCGGGGCTCTGTGCTATCGCGCCTGGGCGCAGAGCTGGAGCTCCGCCGGTGTGGAAGCTCACTCGGTCCTTCCCAGTACAGGCTTGCAAGCACCCGCCGGCAGCCAGCCTCTTCTCTCCCGCGTTCCGGGCATTGGGCTCCAAACCTGGGACCAAAGTAACTGCCCGGAGCTCACTGATCATGGGCTGGTTCCCCTGCGCTGCGGCTCTGCTAGGGAGCCCAAACGCCCAGGGGAAGCCCGCACAGCACATCCACCTGCCTCTAGGCGGGAGGACAGCTCCAGGGAAGGCCCGGTCTGGCAGGCGCTTTCTGGGCACAAACGGAGCAACACTCTGGCTGTGGAGCTGCCTCCCCAAGCCAGGGGCACCGGGACCCTGATTCCCTCCGTGCGGCGCTTAGTCTGGGCGGGGAAGCACCAGCTTGGGAATGCAGCCTGGGGCGCTTCCTTTCCCTCGGAAAGAGCTCTCCCCGCGGGAGGCTTTGGCAGTGTGCACACCCCCAGCCCCTAAGCCCTCTGCAAGGACGCCTGGCTCCTAGGTCCGAAGGGAAGGCGAGAGCTGAGCTGAGGCAGCAGTCAGGCACCACTCACGGCTCCCACACTCCCGCAGCCTGCTCCTTCCCGGGCGCGAACGCTAGAAGCTGGGCAGGGCTTGGGGAGGCTCGCCCGGCACAGAGCAGCCTCTCGGCCGGGGCTCTGTGCTATCGCGCCTGGGCGCAGAGCTGGAGCTCCGCCGGTGTGGAAGCTCACTCGGTCCTTCCCAGTACAGGCTTGCAAGCACCCGCCGGCAGCCAGCCTCTTCTCTCCCGCGTTCCGGGCATTGGGCTCCAAACCTGGGACCAAAGTAACTGCCCGGAGCTCACTGATCATGGGCTGGTTCCCCTGCGCTGCGGCTCTGCTAGGGAGCCCAAACGCCCAGGGGAAGCCCGCACAGCACATCCACCTGCCTCTAGGCGGGAGGACAGCTCCAGGGAAGGCCCGGTCTGGCAGGCGCTTTCTGGGCACAAACGGAGCAACACTCTGGCTGTGGAGCTGCCTCCCCAAGCCAGGGGCACCGGGACCCTGATTCCCTCCGTGCGGCGCTTAGTCTGGGCGGGGAAGCACCAGCTTGGGAATGCAGCCTGGGGCGCTTCCTTTCCCTCGGAAAGAGCTCTCCCCGCGGGAGGCTTTGGCAGTGTGCACACCCCCAGCCCCTAAGCCCTCTGCAAGGACGCCTGGCTCCTAGGTCCGAAGGGAAGGCGAGAGCTGAGCTGAGGCAGCAGTCAGGCACCACTCACGGCTCCCACACTCCCGCAGCCTGCTCCTTCCCGGGCGCGAACGCTAGAAGCTGGGCAGGGCTTGGGGAGGCTCGCCCAGCACAGAGCAGCCTCTCGGCCGGGGCTCTGTGCTATCGCGCCTGGGCGCAGAGCTGGAGCTCCGCCGGTGTGGAAGCTCACTCGGTCCTTCCCAGTACAGGCTTGCAAGCACCCGCCGGCAGCCAGCCTCTTCTCTCCCGCGTTCCGGGCATTGGGCTCCAAACCTGGGACCAAAGTAACTGCCCGGAGCTCACTGATCATGGGCTGGTTCCCCTGCGCTGCGGCTCTGCTAGGGAGCCCAAACGCCCAGGGGAAGCCCGCACAGCACATCCACCTGCCTCTAGGCGGGAGGACAGCTCCAGGGAAGGCCCGGTCTGGCAGGCGCTTTCTGGGCACAAACGGAGCAACACTCTGGCTGTGGAGCTGCCTCCCCAAGCCAGGGGCACCGGGACCCTGATTCCCTCCGTGCGGCGCTTAGTCTGGGCGGGGAAGCACCAGCTTGGGAATGCAGCCTGGGGCGCTTCCTTTCCCTCGGAAAGAGCTCTCCCCGCGGGAGGCTTTGGCAGTGTGCACACCCCCAGCCCCTAAGCCCTCTGCAAGGACGCCTGGCTCCTAGGTCCGAAGGGAAGGCGAGAGCTGAGCTGAGGCAGCAGTCAGGCACCACTCACGGCTCCCACACTCCCGCAGCCTGCTCCTTCCCGGGCGCGAACGCTAGAAGCTGGGCAGGGCTTGGGGAGGCTCGCCCAGCACAGAGCAGCCTCTCGGCCGGGGCTCTGTGCTATCGCGCCTGGGCGCAGAGCTGGAGCTCCGCCGGTGTGGAAGCTCACTCGGTCCTTCCCAGTACAGGCTTGCAAGCACCCGCCGGCAGCCAGCCTCTTCTCTCCCGCGTTCCGGGCATTGGGCTCCAAACCTGGGACCAAAGTAACTGCCCGGAGCTCACTGATCATGGGCTGGTTCCCCTGCGCTGCGGCTCTGCTAGGGAGCCCAAACGCCCAGGGGAAGCCCGCACAGCACATCCACCTGCCTCTAGGCGGGAGGACAGCTCCAGGGAAGGCCCGGTCTGGCAGGCGCTTTCTGGGCACAAACGGAGCAACACTCTGGCTGTGGAGCTGCCTCCCCAAGCCAGGGGCACCGGGACCCTGATTCCCTCCGTGCGGCGCTTAGTCTGGGCGGGGAAGCACCAGCTTGGGAATGCAGCCTGGGGCGCTTCCTTTCCCTCGGAAAGAGCTCTCCCCGCGGGAGGCTTTGGCAGTGTGCACACCCCCAGCCCCTAAGCCCTCTGCAAGGACGCCTGGCTCCTAGGTCCGAAGGGAAGGCGAGAGCTGAGCTGAGGCAGCAGTCAGGCACCACTCACGGCTCCCACACTCCCGCAGCCTGCTCCTTCCCGGGCGCGAACGCTAGAAGCTGGGCAGGGCTTGGGGAGGCTCGCCCAGCACAGAGCAGCCTCTCGGCCGGGGCTCTGTGCTATCGCGCCTGGGCGCAGAGCTGGAGCTCCGCCGGTGTGGAAGCTCACTCGGTCCTTCCCAGTACAGGCTTGCAAGCACCCGCCGGCAGCCAGCCTCTTCTCTCCCGCGTTCCGGGCATTGGGCTCCAAACCTGGGACCAAAGTAACTGCCCGGAGCTCACTGATCATGGGCTGGTTCCCCTGCGCTGCGGCTCTGCTAGGGAGCCCAAACGCCCAGGGGAAGCCCGCACAGCACATCCACCTGCCTCTAGGCGGGAGGACAGCTCCAGGGAAGGCCCGGTCTGGCAGGCGCTTTCTGGGCACAAACGGAGCAACACTCTGGCTGTGGAGCTGCCTCCCCAAGCCAGGGGCACCGGGACCCTGATTCCCTCCGTGCGGCGCTTAGTCTGGGCGGGGAAGCACCAGCTTGGGAATGCAGCCTGGGGCGCTTCCTTTCCCTCGGAAAGAGCTCTCCCCGCGGGAGGCTTTGGCAGTGTGCACACCCCCAGCCCCTAAGCCCTCTGCAAGGACGCCTGGCTCCTAGGTCCGAAGGGAAGGCGAGAGCTGAGCTGAGGCAGCAGTCAGGCACCACTCACGGCTCCCACACTCCCGCAGCCTGCTCCTTCCCGGGCGCGAACGCTAGAAGCTGGGCAGGGCTTGGGGAGGCTCGCCCAGCACAGAGCAGCCTCTCGGCCGGGGCTCTGTGCTATCGCGCCTGGGCGCAGAGCTGGAGCTCCGCCGGTGTGGAAGCTCACTCGGTCCTTCCCAGTACAGGCTTGCAAGCACCCGCCGGCAGCCAGCCTCTTCTCTCCCGCGTTCCGGGCATTGGGCTCCAAACCTGGGACCAAAGTAACTGCCCGGAGCTCACTGATCATGGGCTGGTTCCCCTGCGCTGCGGCTCTGCTAGGGAGCCCAAACGCCCAGGGGAAGCCCGCACAGCACATCCACCTGCCTCTAGGCGGGAGGACAGCTCCAGGGAAGGCCCGGTCTGGCAGGCGCTTTCTGGGCACAAACGGAGCAACACTCTGGCTGTGGAGCTGCCTCCCCAAGCCAGGGGCACCGGGACCCTGATTCCCTCCGTGCGGCGCTTAGTCTGGGCGGGGAAGCACCAGCTTGGGAATGCAGCCTGGGGCGCTTCCTTTCCCTCGGAAAGAGCTCTCCCCGCGGGAGGCTTTGGCAGTGTGCACACCCCCAGCCCCTAAGCCCTCTGCAAGGACGCCTGGCTCCTAGGTCCGAAGGGAAGGCGAGAGCTGAGCTGAGGCAGCAGTCAGGCACCACTCACGGCTCCCACACTCCCGCAGCCTGCTCCTTCCCGGGCGCGAACGCTAGAAGCTGGGCAGGGCTTGGGGAGGCTCGCCCAGCACAGAGCAGCCTCTCGGCCGGGGCTCTGTGCTATCGCGCCTGGGCGCAGAGCTGGAGCTCCGCCGGTGTGGAAGCTCACTCGGTCCTTCCCAGTACAGGCTTGCAAGCACCCGCCGGCAGCCAGCCTCTTCTCTCCCGCGTTCCGGGCATTGGGCTCCAAACCTGGGACCAAAGTAACTGCCCGGAGCTCACTGATCATGGGCTGGTTCCCCTGCGCTGCGGCTCTGCTAGGGAGCCCAAACGCCCAGGGGAAGCCCGCACAGCACATCCACCTGCCTCTAGGCGGGAGGACAGCTCCAGGGAAGGCCCGGTCTGGCAGGCGCTTTCTGGGCACAAACGGAGCAACACTCTGGCTGTGGAGCTGCCTCCCCAAGCCAGGGGCACCGGGACCCTGATTCCCTCCGTGCGGCGCTTAGTCTGGGCGGGGAAGCACCAGCTTGGGAATGCAGCCTGGGGCGCTTCCTTTCCCTCGGAAAGAGCTCTCCCCGCGGGAGGCTTTGGCAGTGTGCACACCCCCAGCCCCTAAGCCCTCTGCAAGGACGCCTGGCTCCTAGGTCCGAAGGGAAGGCGAGAGCTGAGCTGAGGCAGCAGTCAGGCACCACTCACGGCTCCCACACTCCCGCAGCCTGCTCCTTCCCGGGCGCGAACGCTAGAAGCTGGGCAGGGCTTGGGGAGGCTCGCCCAGCACAGAGCAGCCTCTCGGCCGGGGCTCTGTGCTATCGCGCCTGGGCGCAGAGCTGGAGCTCCGCCGGTGTGGAAGCTCACTCGGTCCTTCCCAGTACAGGCTTGCAAGCACCCGCCGGCAGCCAGCCTCTTCTCTCCCGCGTTCCGGGCATTGGGCTCCAAACCTGGGACCAAAGTAACTGCCCGGAGCTCACTGATCATGGGCTGGTTCCCCTGCGCTGCGGCTCTGCTAGGGAGCCCAAACGCCCAGGGGAAGCCCGCACAGCACATCCACCTGCCTCTAGGCGGGAGGACAGCTCCAGGGAAGGCCCGGTCTGGCAGGCGCTTTCTGGGCACAAACGGAGCAACACTCTGGCTGTGGAGCTGCCTCCCCAAGCCAGGGGCACCGGGACCCTGATTCCCTCCGTGCGGCGCTTAGTCTGGGCGGGGAAGCACCAGCTTGGGAATGCAGCCTGGGGCGCTTCCTTTCCCTCGGAAAGAGCTCTCCCCGCGGGAGGCTTTGGCAGTGTGCACACCCCCAGCCCCTAAGCCCTCTGCAAGGACGCCTGGCTCCTAGGTCCGAAGGGAAGGCGAGAGCTGAGCTGAGGCAGCAGTCAGGCACCACTCACGGCTCCCACACTCCCGCAGCCTGCTCCTTCCCGGGCGCGAACGCTAGAAGCTGGGCAGGGCTTGGGGAGGCTCGCCCAGCACAGAGCAGCCTCTCGGCCGGGGCTCTGTGCTATCGCGCCTGGGCGCAGAGCTGGAGCTCCGCCGGTGTGGAAGCTCACTCGGTCCTTCCCAGTACAGGCTTGCAAGCACCCGCCGGCAGCCAGCCTCTTCTCTCCCGCGTTCCGGGCATTGGGCTCCAAACCTGGGACCAAAGTAACTGCCCGGAGCTCACTGATCATGGGCTGGTTCCCCTGCGCTGCGGCTCTGCTAGGGAGCCCAAACGCCCAGGGGAAGCCCGCACAGCACATCCACCTGCCTCTAGGCGGGAGGACAGCTCCAGGGAAGGCCCGGTCTGGCAGGCGCTTTCTGGGCACAAACGGAGCAACACTCTGGCTGTGGAGCTGCCTCCCCAAGCCAGGGGCACCGGGACCCTGATTCCCTCCGTGCGGCGCTTAGTCTGGGCGGGGAAGCACCAGCTTGGGAATGCAGCCTGGGGCGCTTCCTTTCCCTCGGAAAGAGCTCTCCCCGCGGGAGGCTTTGGCAGTGTGCACACCCCCAGCCCCTAAGCCCTCTGCAAGGACGCCTGGCTCCTAGGTCCGAAGGGAAGGCGAGAGCTGAGCTGAGGCAGCAGTCAGGCACCACTCACGGCTCCCACACTCCCGCAGCCTGCTCCTTCCCGGGCGCGAACGCTAGAAGCTGGGCAGGGCTTGGGGAGGCTCGCCCAGCACAGAGCAGCCTCTCGGCCGGGGCTCTGTGCTATCGCGCCTGGGCGCAGAGCTGGAGCTCCGCCGGTGTGGAAGCTCACTCGGTCCTTCCCAGTACAGGCTTGCAAGCACCCGCCGGCAGCCAGCCTCTTCTCTCCCGCGTTCCGGGCATTGGGCTCCAAACCTGGGACCAAAGTAACTGCCCGGAGCTCACTGATCATGGGCTGGTTCCCCTGCGCTGCGGCTGTGCTAGGGAGCCCAAACGCCCAGGGGAAGCCCGCACAGCACATCCACCTGCCTCTAGGCGGGAGGACAGCTCCAGGGAAGGCCCGGTCTGGCAGGCGCTTTCTGGGCACAAACGGAGCAACACTCTGGCTGTGGAGCTGCCTCCCCAAGCCAGGGGCACCGGGACCCTGATTCCCTCCGTGCGGCGCTTAGTCTGGGCGGGGAAGCACCAGCTTGGGAATGCAGCCTGGGGCGCTTCCTTTCCCTCGGAAAGAGCTCTCCCCGCGGGAGGCTTTGGCAGTGTGCACACCCCCAGCCCCTAAGCCCTCTGCAAGGACGCCTGGCTCCTAGGTCCGAAGGGAAGGCGAGAGCTGAGCTGAGGCAGCAGTCAGGCACCACTCACGGCTCCCACACTCCCGCAGCCTGCTCCTTCCCGGGCGCGAACGCTAGAAGCTGGGCAGGGCTTGGGGAGGCTCGCCCAGCACAGAGCAGCCTCTCGGCCGGGGCTCTGTGCTATCGCGCCTGGGCGCAGAGCTGGAGCTCCGCCGGTGTGGAAGCTCACTCGGTCCTTCCCAGTACAGGCTTGCAAGCACCCGCCGGCAGCCAGCCTCTTCTCTCCCGCGTTCCGGGCATTGGGCTCCAAACCTGGGACCAAAGTAACTGCCCGGAGCTCACTGATCATGGGCTGGTTCCCCTGCGCTGCGGCTGTGCTAGGGAGCCCAAACGCCCAGGGGAAGCCCGCACAGCACATCCACCTGCCTCTAGGCGGGAGGACAGCTCCAGGGAAGGCCCGGTCTGGCAGGCGCTTTCTGGGCACAAACGGAGCAACACTCTGGCTGTGGAGCTGCCTCCCCAAGCCAGGGGCACCGGGACCCTGATTCCCTCCGTGCGGCGCTTAGTCTGGGCGGGGAAGCACCAGCTTGGGAATGCAGCCTGGGGCGCTTCCTTTCCCTCGGAAAGAGCTCTCCCCGCGGGAGGCTTTGGCAGTGTGCACACCCCCAGCCCCTAAGCCCTCTGCAAGGACGCCTGGCTCCTAGGTCCGAAGGGAAGGCGAGAGCTGAGCTGAGGCACCAGTCAGGCACCACTCACGGCTCCCACACTCCCGCAGCCTGCTCCTTCCCGGGCGCGAACGCTAGAAGCTGGGCAGGGCTTGGGGAGGCTCGCCCAGCACAGAGCAGCCTCTCGGCCGGGGCTCTGTGCTATCGCGCCTGGGCGCAGAGCTGGAGCTCCGCCGGTGTGGAAGCTCACTCGGTCCTTCCCAGTACAGGCTTGCAAGCACCCGCCGGCAGCCAGCCTCTTCTCTCCCGCGTTCCGGGCATTGGGCTCCAAACCTGGGACCAAAGTAACTGCCCGGAGCTCACTGATCATGGGCTGGTTCCCCTGCGCTGCGGCTGTGCTAGGGAGCCCAAACGCCCAGGGGAAGCCCGCACAGCACATCCACCTGCCTCTAGGCGGGAGGACAGCTCCAGGGAAGGCCCGGTCTGGCAGGCGCTTTCTGGGCACAAACGGAGCAACACTCTGGCTGTGGAGCTGCCTCCCCAAGCCAGGGGCACCGGGACCCTGATTCCCTCCGTGCGGCGCTTAGTCTGGGCGGGGAAGCACCAGCTTGGGAATGCAGCCTGGGGCGCTTCCTTTCCCTCGGAAAGAGCTCTCCCCGCGGGAGGCTTTGGCAGTGTGCACACCCCCAGCCCCTAAGCCCTCTGCAAGGACGCCTGGCTCCTAGGTCCGAAGGGAAGGCGAGAGCTGAGCTGAGGCAGCCAGTCAGGCACCACTCACGGCTCCCACACTCCCGCAGCCTGCTCCTTCCCGGGCGCGAACGCTAGAAGCTGGGCAGGGCTTGGGGAGGCTCGCCCAGCACAGAGCAGCCTCTCGGCCGGGGCTCTGTGCTATCGCGCCTGGGCGCAGAGCTGGAGCTCCGCCGGTGTGGAAGCTCACTCGGTCCTTCCCAGTACAGGCTTGCAAGCACCCGCCGGCAGCCAGCCTCTTCTCTCCCGCGTTCCGGGCATTGGGCTCCAAACCTGGGACCAAAGTAACTGCCCGGAGCTCACTGATCATGGGCTGGTTCCCCTGCGCTGCGGCTGTGCTAGGGAGCCCAAACGCCCAGGGGAAGCCCGCACAGCACATCCACCTGCCTCTAGGCGGGAGGACAGCTCCAGGGAAGGCCCGGTCTGGCAGGCGCTTTCTGGGCACAAACGGAGCAACACTCTGGCTGTGGAGCTGCCTCCCCAAGCCAGGGGCACCGGGACCCTGATTCCCTCCGTGCGGCGCTTAGTCTGGGCGGGGAAGCCCCAGCTTGGGAATGCAGCCTGGGGCGCTTCCTTTCCCTCGGAAAGAGCTCTCCCCGCGGGAGGCTTTGGCAGTGTGCACACCCCCAGCCCCTAAGCCCTCTGCAAGGACGCCTGGCTCCTAGGTCCGAAGGGAAGGCGAGAGCTGAGCTGAGGCAGCAGTCAGGCACCACTCACGGCTCCCACACTCCCGCAGCCTGCTCCTTCCCGGGCGCGAACGCTAGAAGCTGGGCAGGGCTTGGGGAGGCTCGCCCAGCACAGAGCAGCCTCTCGGCCGGGGCTCTGTGCTATCGCGCCTGGGCGCAGAGCTGGAGCTCCGCCGGTGTGGAAGCTCACTCGGTCCTTCCCAGTACAGGCTTGCAAGCACCCGCCGGCAGCCAGCCTCTTCTCTCCCGCGTTCCGGGCATTGGGCTCCAAACCTGGGACCAAAGTACTGCCCGGAGCTCACTGATCATGGGCTGGTTCCCCTGCGCTGCGGCTGTGCTAGGGAGCCCAAACGCCCAGGGGAAGCCCGCACAGCACATCCACCTGCCTCTAGGCGGGAGGACAGCTCCAGGGAAGGCCCGGTCTGGCAGGCGCTTTCTGGGCACAAACGGAGCAACACTCTGGCTGTGGAGCTGCCTCCCCAAGCCAGGGGCACCGGGACCCTGATTCCCTCCGTGCGGCGCTTAGTCTGGGCGGGGAAGCCCCAGCTTGGGAATGCAGCCTGGGGCGCTTCCTTTCCCTCGGAAAGAGCTCTCCCCGCGGGAGGCTTTGGCAGTGTGCACACCCCCAGCCCCTAAGCCCTCTGCAAGGACGCCTGGCTCCTAGGTCCGAAGGGAAGGCGAGAGCTGAGCTGAGGCACCAGTCAGGCACCACTCACGGCTCCCACACTCCCGCAGCCTGCTCCTTCCCGGGCGCGAACGCTAGAAGCTGGGCAGGGCTTGGGGAGGCTCGCCCAGCACAGAGCAGCCTCTCGGCCGGGGCTCTGTGCTATCGCGCCTGGGCGCAGAGCTGGAGCTCCGCCGGTGTGGAAGCTCACTCGGTCCTTCCCAGTACAGGCTTGCAAGCACCCGCCGGCAGCCAGCCTCTTCTCTCCCGCGTTCCGGGCATTGGGCTCCAAACCTGGGACCAAAGTACTGCCCGGAGCTCACTGATCATGGGCTGGTTCCCCTGCGCTGCGGCTGTGCTAGGGAGCCCAAACGCCCAGGGGAAGCCCGCACAGCACATCCACCTGCCTCTAGGCGGGAGGACAGCTCCAGGGAAGGCCCGGTCTGGCAGGCGCTTTCTGGGCACAAACGGAGCAACACTCTGGCTGTGGAGCTGCCTCCCCAAGCCAGGGGCACCGGGACCCTGATTCCCTCCGTGCGGCGCTTAGTCTGGGCGGGGAAGCCCCAGCTTGGGAATGCAGCCTGGGGCGCTTCCTTTCCCTCGGAAAGAGCTCTCCCCGCGGGAGGCTTTGGCAGTGTGCACACCCCCAGCCCCTAAGCCCTCTGCAAGGACGCCTGGCTCCTAGGTCCGAAGGGAAGGCGAGAGCTGAGCTGAGGCACCAGTCAGGCACCACTCACGGCTCCCACACTCCCGCAGCCTGCTCCTTCCCGGGCGCGAACGCTAGAAGCTGGGCAGGGCTTGGGGAGGCTCGCCCAGCACAGAGCAGCCTCTCGGCCGGGGCTCTGTGCTATCGCGCCTGGGCGCAGAGCTGGAGCTCCGCCGGTGTGGAAGCTCACTCGGTCCTTCCCAGTACAGGCTTGCAAGCACCCGCCGGCAGCCAGCCTCTTCTCTCCCGCGTTCCGGGCATTGGGCTCCAAACCTGGGACCAAAGTACTGCCCGGAGCTCACTGATCATGGGCTGGTTCCCCTGCGCTGCGGCTGTGCTAGGGAGCCCAAACGCACAGGGGAAGCCCGCACAGCACATCCACCTGCCTCTAGGCGGAGGACAGCTCCAGGGAAGGCCCGGTCTGGCAGGCGCTTTCTGGGCACAAACGGAGCAACACTCTGGCTGTGGAGCTGCCTCCCCAAGCCAGGGGCACCGGGACCCTGATTCCCTCCGTGCGGCGCTTAGTCTGGGCGGGGAAGCCCCAGCTTGGGAATGCAGCCTGGGGCGCTTCCTTTCCCTCGGAAAGAGCTCTCCCCGCGGGAGGCTTTGGCAGTGTGCACACCCCCAGCCCCTAAGCCCTCTGCAAGGACGCCTGGCTCCTAGGTCCGAAGGGAAGGCGAGAGCTGAGCTGAGGCACCAGTCAGGCACCACTCACGGCTCCCACACTCCCGCAGCCTGCTCCTTCCCGGGCGCGAACGCTAGAAGCTGGGCAGGGCTTGGGGAGGCTCGCCCAGCACAGAGCAGCCTCTCGGCCGGGGCTCTGTGCTATCGCGCCTGGGCGCAGAGCTGGAGCTCCGCCGGTGTGGAAGCTCACTCGGTCCTTCCCAGTACAGGCTTGCAAGCACCCGCCGGCAGCCAGCCTCTTCTCTCCCGCGTTCCGGGCATTGGGCTCCAAACCTGGGACCAAAGTACTGCCCGGAGCTCACTGATCATGGGCTGGTTCCCCTGCGCTGCGGCTGTGCTAGGGAGCCCAAACGCCCAGGGGAAGCCCGCACAGCACATCCACCTGCCTCTAGGCGGCAGGACAGCTCCAGGGAAGGCCCGGTCTGGCAGGCGCTTTCTGGGCACAAACGGAGCAACACTCTGGCTGTGGAGCTGCCTCCCCAAGCCAGGGGCACCGGGACCCTGATTCCCTCCGTGCGGCGCTTAGTCTGGGCGGGGAAGCCCCAGCTTGGGAATGCAGCCTGGGGCGCTTCCTTTCCCTCGGAAAGAGCTCTCCCCGCGGGAGGCTTTGGCAGTGTGCACACCCCCAGCCCCTAAGCCCTCTGCAAGGACGCCTGGCTCCTAGGTCCGAAGGGAAGGCGAGAGCTGAGCTGAGGCACCAGTCAGGCACCACTCACGGCTCCCACACTCCCGCAGCCTGCTCCTTCCCGGGCGCGAACGCTAGAAGCTGGGCAGGGCTTGGGGAGGCTCGCCCAGCACAGAGCAGCCTCTCGGCCGGGGCTCTGTGCTATCGCGCCTGGGCGCAGAGCTGGAGCTCCGCCGGTGTGGAAGCTCACTCGGTCCTTCCCAGTACAGGCTTGCAAGCACCCGCCGGCAGCCAGCCTCTTCTCTCCCGCGTTCCGGGCATTGGGCTCCAAACCTGGGACCAAAGTACTGCCCGGAGCTCACTGATCATGGGCTGGTTCCCCTGCGCTGCGGCTGTGCTAGGGAGCCCAAACGCCCAGGGGAAGCCCGCACAGCACATCCACCTGCCTCTAGGCGGGAGGACAGCTCCAGGGAAGGCCCGGTCTGGCAGGCGCTTTCTGGGCACAAACGGAGCAACACTCTGGCTGTGGAGCTGCCTCCCCAAGCCAGGGGCACCGGGACCCTGATTCCCTCCGTGCGGCGCTTAGTCTGGGCGGGGAAGCCCCAGCTTGGGAATGCAGCCTGGGGCGCTTCCTTTCCCTCGGAAAGAGCTCTCCCCGCGGGAGGCTTTGGCAGTGTGCACACCCCCAGCCCCTAAGCCCTCTGCAAGGACGCCTGGCTCCTAGGTCCGAAGGGAAGGCGAGAGCTGAGCTGAGGCACCAGTCAGGCACCACTCACGGCTCCCACACTCCCGCAGCCTGCTCCTTCCCGGGCGCGAACGCTAGAAGCTGGGCAGGGCTTGGGGAGGCTCGCCCAGCACAGAGCAGCCTCTCGGCCGGGGCTCTGTGCTATCGCGCCTGGGCGCAGAGCTGGAGCTCCGCCGGTGTGGAAGCTCACTCGGTCCTTCCCAGTACAGGCTTGCAAGCACCCGCCGGCAGCCAGCCTCTTCTCTCCCGCGTTCCGGGCATTGGGCTCCAAACCTGGGACCAAAGTACTGCCCGGAGCTCACTGATCATGGGCTGGTTCCCCTGCGCTGCGGCTGTGCTAGGGAGCCCAAACGCCCAGGGGAAGCCCGCACAGCACATCCACCTGCCTCTAGGCGGGAGGACAGCTCCAGGGAAGGCCCGGTCTGGCAGGCGCTTTCTGGGCACAAACGGAGCAACACTCTGGCTGTGGAGCTGCCTCCCCAAGCCAGGGGCACCGGGACCCTGATTCCCTCCGTGCGGCGCTTAGTCTGGGCGGGGAAGCCCCAGCTTGGGAATGCAGCCTGGGGCGCTTCCTTTCCCTCGGAAAGAGCTCTCCCCGCGGGAGGCTTTGGCAGTGTGCACACCCCCAGCCCCTAAGCCCTCTGCAAGGACGCCTGGCTCCTAGGTCCGAAGGGAAGGCGAGAGCTGAGCTGAGGCACCAGTCAGGCACCACTCACGGCTCCCACACTCCCGCAGCCTGCTCCTTCCCGGGCGCGAACGCTAGAAGCTGGGCAGGGCTTGGGGAGGCTCGCCCAGCACAGAGCAGCCTCTCGGCCGGGGCTCTGTGCTATCGCGCCTGGGCGCAGAGCTGGAGCTCCGCCGGTGTGGAAGCTCACTCGGTCCTTCCCAGTACAGGCTTGCAAGCACCCGCCGGCAGCCAGCCTCTTCTCTCCCGCGTTCCGGGCATTGGGCTCCAAACCTGGGACCAAAGTACTGCCCGGAGCTCACTGATCATGGGCTGGTTCCCCTGCGCTGCGGCTGTGCTAGGGAGCCCAAACGCCCAGGGGAAGCCCGCACAGCACATCCACCTGCCTCTAGGCGGGAGGACAGCTCCAGGGAAGGCCCGGTCTGGCAGGCGCTTTCTGGGCACAAACGGAGCAACACTCTGGCTGTGGAGCTGCCTCCCCAAGCCAGGGGCACCGGGACCCTGATTCCCTCCGTGCGGCGCTTAGTCTGGGCGGGGAAGCCCCAGCTTGGGAATGCAGCCTGGGGCGCTTCCTTTCCCTCGGAAAGAGCTCTCCCCGCGGGAGGCTTTGGCAGTGTGCACACCCCCAGCCCCTAAGCCCTCTGCAAGGACGCCTGGCTCCTAGGTCCGAAGGGAAGGCGAGAGCTGAGCTGAGGCACCAGTCAGGCACCACTCACGGCTCCCACACTCCCGCAGCCTGCTCCTTCCCGGGCGCGAACGCTAGAAGCTGGGCAGGGCTTGGGGAGGCTCGCCCAGCACAGAGCAGCCTCTCGGCCGGGGCTCTGTGCTATCGCGCCTGGGCGCAGAGCTGGAGCTCCGCCGGTGTGGAAGCTCACTCGGTCCTTCCCAGTACAGGCTTGCAAGCACCCGCCGGCAGCCAGCCTCTTCTCTCCCGCGTTCCGGGCATTGGGCTCCAAACCTGGGACCAAAGTACTGCCCGGAGCTCACTGATCATGGGCTGGTTCCCCTGCGCTGCGGCTGTGCTAGGGAGCCCAAACGCACAGGGGAAGCCCGCACAGCACATCCACCTGCCTCTAGGCGGGAGGACAGCTCCAGGGAAGGCCCGGTCTGGCAGGCGCTTTCTGGGCACAAACGGAGCAACACTCTGGCTGTGGAGCTGCCTCCCCAAGCCAGGGGCACCGGGACCCTGATTCCCTCCGTGCGGCGCTTAGTCTGGGCGGGGAAGCCCCAGCTTGGGAATGCAGCCTGGGGCGCTTCCTTTCCCTCGGAAAGAGCTCTCCCCGCGGGAGGCTTTGGCAGTGTGCACACCCCCAGCCCCTAAGCCCTCTGCAAGGACGCCTGGCTCCTAGGTCCGAAGGGAAGGCGAGAGCTGAGCTGAGGCACCAGTCAGGCACCACTCACGGCTCCCACACTCCCGCAGCCTGCTCCTTCCCGGGCGCGAACGCTAGAAGCTGGGCAGGGCTTGGGGAGGCTCGCCCAGCACAGAGCAGCCTCTCGGCCGGGGCTCTGTGCTATCGCGCCTGGGCGCAGAGCTGGAGCTCCGCCGGTGTGGAAGCTCACTCGGTCCTTCCCAGTACAGGCTTGCAAGCACCCGCCGGCAGCCAGCCTCTTCTCTCCCGCGTTCCGGGCATTGGGCTCCAAACCTGGGACCAAAGTACTGCCCGGAGCTCACTGATCATGGGCTGGTTCCCCTGCGCTGCGGCTGTGCTAGGGAGCCCAAACGCACAGGGGAAGCCCGCACAGCACATCCACCTGCCTCTAGGCGGCAGGACAGCTCCAGGGAAGGCCCGGTCTGGCAGGCGCTTTCTGGGCACAAACGGAGCAACACTCTGGCTGTGGAGCTGCCTCCCCAAGCCAGGGGCACCGGGACCCTGATTCCCTCCGTGCGGCGCTTAGTCTGGGCGGGGAAGCCCCAGCTTGGGAATGCAGCCTGGGGCGCTTCCTTTCCCTCGGAAAGAGCTCTCCCCGCGGGAGGCTTTGGCAGTGTGCACACCCCCAGCCCCTAAGCCCTCTGCAAGGACGCCTGGCTCCTAGGTCCGAAGGGAAGGCGAGAGCTGAGCTGAGGCACCAGTCAGGCACCACTCACGGCTCCCACACTCCCGCAGCCTGCTCCTTCCCGGGCGCGAACGCTAGAAGCTGGGCAGGGCTTGGGGAGGCTCGCCCAGCACAGAGCAGCCTCTCGGCCGGGGCTCTGTGCTATCGCGCCTGGGCGCAGAGCTGGAGCTCCGCCGGTGTGGAAGCTCACTCGGTCCTTCCCAGTACAGGCTTGCAAGCACCCGCCGGCAGCCAGCCTCTTCTCTCCCGCGTTCCGGGCATTGGGCTCCAAACCTGGGACCAAAGTACTGCCCGGAGCTCACTGATCATGGGCTGGTTCCCCTGCGCTGCGGCTGTGCTAGGGAGCCCAAACGCACAGGGGAAGCCCGCACAGCACATCCACCTGCCTCTAGGCGGCAGGACAGCTCCAGGGAAGGCCCGGTCTGGCAGGCGCTTTCTGGGCACAAACGGAGCAACACTCTGGCTGTGGAGCTGCCTCCCCAAGCCAGGGGCACCGGGACCCTGATTCCCTCCGTGCGGCGCTTAGTCTGGGCGGGGAAGCCCCAGCTTGGGAATGCAGCCTGGGGCGCTTCCTTTCCCTCGGAAAGAGCTCTCCCCGCGGGAGGCTTTGGCAGTGTGCACACCCCCAGCCCCTAAGCCCTCTGCAAGGACGCCTGGCTCCTAGGTCCGAAGGGAAGGCGAGAGCTGAGCTGAGGCACCAGTCAGGCACCACTCACGGCTCCCACACTCCCGCAGCCTGCTCCTTCCCGGGCGCGAACGCTAGAAGCTGGGCAGGGCTTGGGGAGGCTCGCCCAGCACAGAGCAGCCTCTCGGCCGGGGCTCTGTGCTATCGCGCCTGGGCGCAGAGCTGGAGCTCCGCCGGTGTGGAAGCTCACTCGGTCCTTCCCAGTACAGGCTTGCAAGCACCCGCCGGCAGCCAGCCTCTTCTCTCCCGCGTTCCGGGCATTGGGCTCCAAACCTGGGACCAAAGTACTGCCCGGAGCTCACTGATCATGGGCTGGTTCCCCTGCGCTGCGGCTGTGCTAGGGAGCCCAAACGCACAGGGGAAGCCCGCACAGCACATCCACCTGCCTCTAGGCGGGAGGACAGCTCCAGGGAAGGCCCGGTCTGGCAGGCGCTTTCTGGGCACAAACGGAGCAACACTCTGGCTGTGGAGCTGCCTCCCCAAGCCAGGGGCACCGGGACCCTGATTCCCTCCGTGCGGCGCTTAGTCTGGGCGGGGAAGCCCCAGCTTGGGAATGCAGCCTGGGGCGCTTCCTTTCCCTCGGAAAGAGCTCTCCCCGCGGGAGGCTTTGGCAGTGTGCACACCCCCAGCCCCTAAGCCCTCTGCAAGGACGCCTGGCTCCTAGGTCCGAAGGGAAGGCGAGAGCTGAGCTGAGGCACCAGTCAGGCACCACTCACGGCTCCCACACTCCCGCAGCCTGCTCCTTCCCGGGCGCGAACGCTAGAAGCTGGGCAGGGCTTGGGGAGGCTCGCCCAGCACAGAGCAGCCTCTCGGCCGGGGCTCTGTGCTATCGCGCCTGGGCGCAGAGCTGGAGCTCCGCCGGTGTGGAAGCTCACTCGGTCCTTCCCAGTACAGGCTTGCAAGCACCCGCCGGCAGCCAGCCTCTTCTCTCCCGCGTTCCGGGCATTGGGCTCCAAACCTGGGACCAAAGTACTGCCCGGAGCTCACTGATCATGGGCTGGTTCCCCTGCGCTGCGGCTGTGCTAGGGAGCCCAAACGCACAGGGGAAGCCCGCACAGCACATCCACCTGCCTCTAGGCGGGAGGACAGCTCCAGGGAAGGCCCGGTCTGGCAGGCGCTTTCTGGGCACAAACGGAGCAACACTCTGGCTGTGGAGCTGCCTCCCCAAGCCAGGGGCACCGGGACCCTGATTCCCTCCGTGCGGCGCTTAGTCTGGGCGGGGAAGCCCCAGCTTGGGAATGCAGCCTGGGGCGCTTCCTTTCCCTCGGAAAGAGCTCTCCCCGCGGGAGGCTTTGGCAGTGTGCACACCCCCAGCCCCTAAGCCCTCTGCAAGGACGCCTGGCTCCTAGGTCCGAAGGGAAGGCGAGAGCTGAGCTGAGGCACCAGTCAGGCACCACTCACGGCTCCCACACTCCCGCAGCCTGCTCCTTCCCGGGCGCGAACGCTAGAAGCTGGGCAGGGCTTGGGGAGGCTCGCCCAGCACAGAGCAGCCTCTCGGCCGGGGCTCTGTGCTATCGCGCCTGGGCGCAGAGCTGGAGCTCCGCCGGTGTGGAAGCTCACTCGGTCCTTCCCAGTACAGGCTTGCAAGCACCCGCCGGCAGCCAGCCTCTTCTCTCCCGCGTTCCGGGCATTGGGCTCCAAACCTGGGACCAAAGTACTGCCCGGAGCTCACTGATCATGGGCTGGTTCCCCTGCGCTGCGGCTGTGCTAGGGAGCCCAAACGCACAGGGGAAGCCCGCACAGCACATCCACCTGCCTCTAGGCGGCAGGACAGCTCCAGGGAAGGCCCGGTCTGGCAGGCGCTTTCTGGGCACAAACGGAGCAACACTCTGGCTGTGGAGCTGCCTCCCCAAGCCAGGGGCACCGGGACCCTGATTCCCTCCGTGCGGCGCTTAGTCTGGGCGGGGAAGCCCCAGCTTGGGAATGCAGCCTGGGGCGCTTCCTTTCCCTCGGAAAGAGCTCTCCCCGCGGGAGGCTTTGGCAGTGTGCACACCCCCAGCCCCTAAGCCCTCTGCAAGGACGCCTGGCTCCTAGGTCCGAAGGGAAGGCGAGAGCTGAGCTGAGGCACCAGTCAGGCACCACTCACGGCTCCCACACTCCCGCAGCCTGCTCCTTCCCGGGCGCGAACGCTAGAAGCTGGGCAGGGCTTGGGGAGGCTCGCCCAGCACAGAGCAGCCTCTCGGCCGGGGCTCTGTGCTATCGCGCCTGGGCGCAGAGCTGGAGCTCCGCCGGTGTGGAAGCTCACTCGGTCCTTCCCAGTACAGGCTTGCAAGCACCCGCCGGCAGCCAGCCTCTTCTCTCCCGCGTTCCGGGCATTGGGCTCCAAACCTGGGACCAAAGTACTGCCCGGAGCTCACTGATCATGGGCTGGTTCCCCTGCGCTGCGGCTGTGCTAGGGAGCCCAAACGCACAGGGGAAGCCCGCACAGCACATCCACCTGCCTCTAGGCGGCAGGACAGCTCCAGGGAAGGCCCGGTCTGGCAGGCGCTTTCTGGGCACAAACGGAGCAACACTCTGGCTGTGGAGCTGCCTCCCCAAGCCAGGGGCACCGGGACCCTGATTCCCTCCGTGCGGCGCTTAGTCTGGGCGGGGAAGCCCCAGCTTGGGAATGCAGCCTGGGGCGCTTCCTTTCCCTCGGAAAGAGCTCTCCCCGCGGGAGGCTTTGGCAGTGTGCACACCCCCAGCCCCTAAGCCCTCTGCAAGGACGCCTGGCTCCTAGGTCCGAAGGGAAGGCGAGAGCTGAGCTGAGGCACCAGTCAGGCACCACTCACGGCTCCCACACTCCCGCAGCCTGCTCCTTCCCGGGCGCGAACGCTAGAAGCTGGGCAGGGCTTGGGGAGGCTCGCCCAGCACAGAGCAGCCTCTCGGCCGGGGCTCTGTGCTATCGCGCCTGGGCGCAGAGCTGGAGCTCCGCCGGTGTGGAAGCTCACTCGGTCCTTCCCAGTACAGGCTTGCAAGCACCCGCCGGCAGCCAGCCTCTTCTCTCCCGCGTTCCGGGCATTGGGCTCCAAACCTGGGACCAAAGTACTGCCCGGAGCTCACTGATCATGGGCTGGTTCCCCTGCGCTGCGGCTGTGCTAGGGAGCCCAAACGCACAGGGGAAGCCCGCACAGCACATCCACCTGCCTCTAGGCGGCAGGACAGCTCCAGGGAAGGCCCGGTCTGGCAGGCGCTTTCTGGGCACAAACGGAGCAACACTCTGGCTGTGGAGCTGCCTCCCCAAGCCAGGGGCACCGGGACCCTGATTCCCTCCGTGCGGCGCTTAGTCTGGGCGGGGAAGCCCCAGCTTGGGAATGCAGCCTGGGGCGCTTCCTTTCCCTCGGAAAGAGCTCTCCCCGCGGGAGGCTTTGGCAGTGTGCACACCCCCAGCCCCTAAGCCCTCTGCAAGGACGCCTGGCTCCTAGGTCCGAAGGGAAGGCGAGAGCTGAGCTGAGGCACCAGTCAGGCACCACTCACGGCTCCCACACTCCCGCAGCCTGCTCCTTCCCGGGCGCGAACGCTAGAAGCTGGGCAGGGCTTGGGGAGGCTCGCCCAGCACAGAGCAGCCTCTCGGCCGGGGCTCTGTGCTATCGCGCCTGGGCGCAGAGCTGGAGCTCCGCCGGTGTGGAAGCTCACTCGGTCCTTCCCAGTACAGGCTTGCAAGCACCCGCCGGCAGCCAGCCTCTTCTCTCCCGCGTTCCGGGCATTGGGCTCCAAACCTGGGACCAAAGTACTGCCCGGAGCTCACTGATCATGGGCTGGTTCCCCTGCGCTGCGGCTGTGCTAGGGAGCCCAAACGCACAGGGGAAGCCCGCACAGCACATCCACCTGCCTCTAGGCGGCAGGACAGCTCCAGGGAAGGCCCGGTCTGGCAGGCGCTTTCTGGGCACAAACGGAGCAACACTCTGGCTGTGGAGCTGCCTCCCCAAGCCAGGGGCACCGGGACCCTGATTCCCTCCGTGCGGCGCTTAGTCTGGGCGGGGAAGCCCCAGCTTGGGAATGCAGCCTGGGGCGCTTCCTTTCCCTCGGAAAGAGCTCTCCCCGCGGGAGGCTTTGGCAGTGTGCACACCCCCAGCCCCTAAGCCCTCTGCAAGGACGCCTGGCTCCTAGGTCCGAAGGGAAGGCGAGAGCTGAGCTGAGGCACCAGTCAGGCACCACTCACGGCTCCCACACTCCCGCAGCCTGCTCCTTCCCGGGCGCGAACGCTAGAAGCTGGGCAGGGCTTGGGGAGGCTCGCCCAGCACAGAGCAGCCTCTCGGCCGGGGCTCTGTGCTATCGCGCCTGGGCGCAGAGCTGGAGCTCCGCCGGTGTGGAAGCTCACTCGGTCCTTCCCAGTACAGGCTTGCAAGCACCCGCCGGCAGCCAGCCTCTTCTCTCCCGCGTTCCGGGCATTGGGCTCCAAACCTGGGACCAAAGTACTGCCCGGAGCTCACTGATCATGGGCTGGTTCCCCTGCGCTGCGGCTGTGCTAGGGAGCCCAAACGCACAGGGGAAGCCCGCACAGCACATCCACCTGCCTCTAGGCGGCAGGACAGCTCCAGGGAAGGCCCGGTCTGGCAGGCGCTTTCTGGGCACAAACGGAGCAACACTCTGGCTGTGGAGCTGCCTCCCCAAGCCAGGGGCACCGGGACCCTGATTCCCTCCGTGCGGCGCTTAGTCTGGGCGGGGAAGCCCCAGCTTGGGAATGCAGCCTGGGGCGCTTCCTTTCCCTCGGAAAGAGCTCTCCCCGCGGGAGGCTTTGGCAGTGTGCACACCCCCAGCCCCTAAGCCCTCTGCAAGGACGCCTGGCTCCTAGGTCCGAAGGGAAGGCGAGAGCTGAGCTGAGGCACCAGTCAGGCACCACTCACGGCTCCCACACTCCCGCAGCCTGCTCCTTCCCGGGCGCGAACGCTAGAAGCTGGGCAGGGCTTGGGGAGGCTCGCCCAGCACAGAGCAGCCTCTCGGCCGGGGCTCTGTGCTATCGCGCCTGGGCGCAGAGCTGGAGCTCCGCCGGTGTGGAAGCTCACTCGGTCCTTCCCAGTACAGGCTTGCAAGCACCCGCCGGCAGCCAGCCTCTTCTCTCCCGCGTTCCGGGCATTGGGCTCCAAACCTGGGACCAAAGTACTGCCCGGAGCTCACTGATCATGGGCTGGTTCCCCTGCGCTGCGGCTGTGCTAGGGAGCCCAAACGCACAGGGGAAGCCCGCACAGCACATCCACCTGCCTCTAGGCGGCAGGACAGCTCCAGGGAAGGCCCGGTCTGGCAGGCGCTTTCTGGGCACAAACGGAGCAACACTCTGGCTGTGGAGCTGCCTCCCCAAGCCAGGGGCACCGGGACCCTGATTCCCTCCGTGCGGCGCTTAGTCTGGGCGGGGAAGCCCCAGCTTGGGAATGCAGCCTGGGGCGCTTCCTTTCCCTCGGAAAGAGCTCTCCCCGCGGGAGGCTTTGGCAGTGTGCACACCCCCAGCCCCTAAGCCCTCTGCAAGGACGCCTGGCTCCTAGGTCCGAAGGGAAGGCGAGAGCTGAGCTGAGGCACCAGTCAGGCACCACTCACGGCTCCCACACTCCCGCAGCCTGCTCCTTCCCGGGCGCGAACGCTAGAAGCTGGGCAGGGCTTGGGGAGGCTCGCCCAGCACAGAGCAGCCTCTCGGCCGGGGCTCTGTGCTATCGCGCCTGGGCGCAGAGCTGGAGCTCCGCCGGTGTGGAAGCTCACTCGGTCCTTCCCAGTACAGGCTTGCAAGCACCCGCCGGCAGCCAGCCTCTTCTCTCCCGCGTTCCGGGCATTGGGCTCCAAACCTGGGACCAAAGTACTGCCCGGAGCTCACTGATCATGGGCTGGTTCCCCTGCGCTGCGGCTGTGCTAGGGAGCCCAAACGCACAGGGGAAGCCCGCACAGCACATCCACCTGCCTCTAGGCGGCAGGACAGCTCCAGGGAAGGCCCGGTCTGGCAGGCGCTTTCTGGGCACAAACGGAGCAACACTCTGGCTGTGGAGCTGCCTCCCCAAGCCAGGGGCACCGGGACCCTGATTCCCTCCGTGCGGCGCTTAGTCTGGGCGGGGAAGCCCCAGCTTGGGAATGCAGCCTGGGGCGCTTCCTTTCCCTCGGAAAGAGCTCTCCCCGCGGGAGGCTTTGGCAGTGTGCACACCCCCAGCCCCTAAGCCCTCTGCAAGGACGCCTGGCTCCTAGGTCCGAAGGGAAGGCGAGAGCTGAGCTGAGGCACCAGTCAGGCACCACTCACGGCTCCCACACTCCCGCAGCCTGCTCCTTCCCGGGCGCGAACGCTAGAAGCTGGGCAGGGCTTGGGGAGGCTCGCCCAGCACAGAGCAGCCTCTCGGCCGGGGCTCTGTGCTATCGCGCCTGGGCGCAGAGCTGGAGCTCCGCCGGTGTGGAAGCTCACTCGGTCCTTCCCAGTACAGGCTTGCAAGCACCCGCCGGCAGCCAGCCTCTTCTCTCCCGCGTTCCGGGCATAGGGCTCCAAACCTGGGACCAAAGTACTGCCCGGAGCTCACTGATCATGGGCTGGTTCCCCTGCGCTGCGGCTGTGCTAGGGAGCCCAAACGCACAGGGGAAGCCCGCACAGCACATCCACCTGCCTCTAGGCGGCAGGACAGCTCCAGGGAAGGCCCGGTCTGGCAGGCGCTTTCTGGGCACAAACGGAGCAACACTCTGGCTGTGGAGCTGCCTCCCCAAGCCAGGGGCACCGGGACCCTGATTCCCTCCGTGCGGCGCTTAGTCTGGGCGGGGAAGCCCCAGCTTGGGAATGCAGCCTGGGGCGCTTCCTTTCCCTCGGAAAGAGCTCTCCCCGCGGGAGGCTTTGGCAGTGTGCACACCCCCAGCCCCTAAGCCCTCTGCAAGGACGCCTGGCTCCTAGGTCCGAAGGGAAGGCGAGAGCTGAGCTGAGGCACCAGTCAGGCACCACTCACGGCTCCCACACTCCCGCAGCCTGCTCCTTCCCGGGCGCGAACGCTAGAAGCTGGGCAGGGCTTGGGGAGGCTCGCCCAGCACAGAGCAGCCTCTCGGCCGGGGCTCTGTGCTATCGCGCCTGGGCGCAGAGCTGGAGCTCCGCCGGTGTGGAAGCTCACTCGGTCCTTCCCAGTACAGGCTTGCAAGCACCCGCCGGCAGCCAGCCTCTTCTCTCCCGCGTTCCGGGCATAGGGCTCCAAACCTGGGACCAAAGTACTGCCCGGAGCTCACTGATCATGGGCTGGTTCCCCTGCGCTGCGGCTGTGCTAGGGAGCCCAAACGCACAGGGGAAGCCCGCACAGCACATCCACCTGCCTCTAGGCGGCAGGACAGCTCCAGGGAAGGCCCGGTCTGGCAGGCGCTTTCTGGGCACAAACGGAGCAACACTCTGGCTGTGGAGCTGCCTCCCCAAGCCAGGGGCACCGGGACCCTGATTCCCTCCGTGCGGCGCTTAGTCTGGGCGGGGAAGCCCCAGCTTGGGAATGCAGCCTGGGGCGCTTCCTTTCCCTCGGAAAGAGCTCTCCCCGCGGGAGGCTTTGGCAGTGTGCACACCCCCAGCCCCTAAGCCCTCTGCAAGGACGCCTGGCTCCTAGGTCCGAAGGGAAGGCGAGAGCTGAGCTGAGGCACCAGTCAGGCACCACTCACGGCTCCCACACTCCCGCAGCCTGCTCCTTCCCGGGCGCGAACGCTAGAAGCTGGGCAGGGCTTGGGGAGGCTCGCCCAGCACAGAGCAGCCTCTCGGCCGGGGCTCTGTGCTATCGCGCCTGGGCGCAGAGCTGGAGCTCCGCCGGTGTGGAAGCTCACTCGGTCCTTCCCAGTACAGGCTTGCAAGCACCCGCCGGCAGCCAGCCTCTTCTCTCCCGCGTTCCGGGCATAGGGCTCCAAACCTGGGACCAAAGTACTGCCCGGAGCTCACTGATCATGGGCTGGTTCCCCTGCGCTGCGGCTGTGCTAGGGAGCCCAAACGCACAGGGGAAGCCCGCACAGCACATCCACCTGCCTCTAGGCGGCAGGACAGCTCCAGGGAAGGCCCGGTCTGGCAGGCGCTTTCTGGGCACAAACGGAGCAACACTCTGGCTGTGGAGCTGCCTCCCCAAGCCAGGGGCACCGGGACCCTGATTCCCTCCGTGCGGCGCTTAGTCTGGGCGGGGAAGCCCCAGCTTGGGAATGCAGCCTGGGGCGCTTCCTTTCCCTCGGAAAGAGCTCTCCCCGCGGGAGGCTTTGGCAGTGTGCACACCCCCAGCCCCTAAGCCCTCTGCAAGGACGCCTGGCTCCTAGGTCCGAAGGGAAGGCGAGAGCTGAGCTGAGGCACCAGTCAGGCACCACTCACGGCTCCCACACTCCCGCAGCCTGCTCCTTCCCGGGCGCGAACGCTAGAAGCTGGGCAGGGCTTGGGGAGGCTCGCCCAGCACAGAGCAGCCTCTCGGCCGGGGCTCTGTGCTATCGCGCCTGGGCGCAGAGCTGGAGCTCCGCCGGTGTGGAAGCTCACTCGGTCCTTCCCAGTACAGGCTTGCAAGCACCCGCCGGCAGCCAGCCTCTTCTCTCCCGCGTTCCGGGCATTGGGCTCCAAACCTGGGACCAAAGTACTGCCCGGAGCTCACTGATCATGGGCTGGTTCCCCTGCGCTGCGGCTGTGCTAGGGAGCCCAAACGCACAGGGGAAGCCCGCACAGCACATCCACCTGCCTCTAGGCGGCAGGACAGCTCCAGGGAAGGCCCGGTCTGGCAGGCGCTTTCTGGGCACAAACGGAGCAACACTCTGGCTGTGGAGCTGCCTCCCCAAGCCAGGGGCACCGGGACCCTGATTCCCTCCGTGCGGCGCTTAGTCTGGGCGGGGAAGCCCCAGCTTGGGAATGCAGCCTGGGGCGCTTCCTTTCCCTCGGAAAGAGCTCTCCCCGCGGGAGGCTTTGGCAGTGTGCACACCCCCAGCCCCTAAGCCCTCTGCAAGGACGCCTGGCTCCTAGGTCCGAAGGGAAGGCGAGAGCTGAGCTGAGGCACCAGTCAGGCACCACTCACGGCTCCCACACTCCCGCAGCCTGCTCCTTCCCGGGCGCGAACGCTAGAAGCTGGGCAGGGCTTGGGGAGGCTCGCCCAGCACAGAGCAGCCTCTCGGCCGGGGCTCTGTGCTATCGCGCCTGGGCGCAGAGCTGGAGCTCCGCCGGTGTGGAAGCTCACTCGGTCCTTCCCAGTACAGGCTTGCAAGCACCCGCCGGCAGCCAGCCTCTTCTCTCCCGCGTTCCGGGCATTGGGCTCCAAACCTGGGACCAAAGTACTGCCCGGAGCTCACTGATCATGGGCTGGTTCCCCTGCGCTGCGGCTGTGCTAGGGAGCCCAAACGCACAGGGGAAGCCCGCACAGCACATCCACCTGCCTCTAGGAGGCAGGACAGCTCCAGGGAAGGCCCGGTCTGGCAGGCGCTTTCTGGGCACAAACGGAGCAACACTCTGGCTGTGGAGCTGCCTCCCCAAGCCAGGGGCACCGGGACCCTGATTCCCTCCGTGCGGCGCTTAGTCTGGGCGGGGAAGCCCCAGCTTGGGAATGCAGCCTGGGGCGCTTCCTTTCCCTCGGAAAGAGCTCTCCCCGCGGGAGGCTTTGGCAGTGTGCACACCCCCAGCCCCTAAGCCCTCTGCAAGGACGCCTGGCTCCTAGGTCCGAAGGGAAGGCGAGAGCTGAGCTGAGGCACCAGTCAGGCACCACTCACGGCTCCCACACTCCCGCAGCCTGCTCCTTCCCGGGCGCGAACGCTAGAAGCTGGGCAGGGCTTGGGGAGGCTCGCCCAGCACAGAGCAGCCTCTCGGCCGGGGCTCTGTGCTATCGCGCCTGGGCGCAGAGCTGGAGCTCCGCCGGTGTGGAAGCTCACTCGGTCCTTCCCAGTACAGGCTTGCAAGCACCCGCCGGCAGCCAGCCTCTTCTCTCCCGCGTTCCGGGCATTGGGCTCCAAACCTGGGACCAAAGTACTGCCCGGAGCTCACTGATCATGGGCTGGTTCCCCTGCGCTGCGGCTGTGCTAGGGAGCCCAAACGCACAGGGGAAGCCCGCACAGCACATCCACCTGCCTCTAGGCGGCAGGACAGCTCCAGGGAAGGCCCGGTCTGGCAGGCGCTTTCTGGGCACAAACGGAGCAACACTCTGGCTGTGGAGCTGCCTCCCCAAGCCAGGGGCACCGGGACCCTGATTCCCTCCGTGCGGCGCTTAGTCTGGGCGGGGAAGCCCCAGCTTGGGAATGCAGCCTGGGGCGCTTCCTTTCCCTCGGAAAGAGCTCTCCCCGCGGGAGGCTTTGGCAGTGTGCACACCCCCAGCCCCTAAGCCCTCTGCAAGGACGCCTGGCTCCTAGGTCCGAAGGGAAGGCGAGAGCTGAGCTGAGGCACCAGTCAGGCACCACTCACGGCTCCCACACTCCCGCAGCCTGCTCCTTCCCGGGCGCGAACGCTAGAAGCTGGGCAGGGCTTGGGGAGGCTCGCCCAGCACAGAGCAGCCTCTCGGCCGGGGCTCTGTGCTATCGCGCCTGGGCGCAGAGCTGGAGCTCCGCCGGTGTGGAAGCTCACTCGGTCCTTCCCAGTACAGGCTTGCAAGCACCCGCCGGCAGCCAGCCTCTTCTCTCCCGCGTTCCGGGCATAGGGCTCCAAACCTGGGACCAAAGTACTGCCCGGAGCTCACTGATCATGGGCTGGTTCCCCTGCGCTGCGGCTGTGCTAGGGAGCCCAAACGCACAGGGGAAGCCCGCACAGCACATCCACCTGCCTCTAGGAGGCAGGACAGCTCCAGGGAAGGCCCGGTCTGGCAGGCGCTTTCTGGGCACAAACGGAGCAACACTCTGGCTGTGGAGCTGCCTCCCCAAGCCAGGGGCACCGGGACCCTGATTCCCTCCGTGCGGCGCTTAGTCTGGGCGGGGAAGCCCCAGCTTGGGAATGCAGCCTGGGGCGCTTCCTTTCCCTCGGAAAGAGCTCTCCCCGCGGGAGGCTTTGGCAGTGTGCACACCCCCAGCCCCTAAGCCCTCTGCAAGGACGCCTGGCTCCTAGGTCCGAAGGGAAGGCGAGAGCTGAGCTGAGGCACCAGTCAGGCACCACTCACGGCTCCCACACTCCCGCAGCCTGCTCCTTCCCGGGCGCGAACGCTAGAAGCTGGGCAGGGCTTGGGGAGGCTCGCCCAGCACAGAGCAGCCTCTCGGCCGGGGCTCTGTGCTATCGCGCCTGGGCGCAGAGCTGGAGCTCCGCCGGTGTGGAAGCTCACTCGGTCCTTCCCAGTACAGGCTTGCAAGCACCCGCCGGCAGCCAGCCTCTTCTCTCCCGCGTTCCGGGCATAGGGCTCCAAACCTGGGACCAAAGTACTGCCCGGAGCTCACTGATCATGGGCTGGTTCCCCTGCGCTGCGGCTGTGCTAGGGAGCCCAAACGCACAGGGGAAGCCCGCACAGCACATCCACCTGCCTCTAGGAGGCAGGACAGCTCCAGGGAAGGCCCGGTCTGGCAGGCGCTTTCTGGGCACAAACGGAGCAACACTCTGGCTGTGGAGCTGCCTCCCCAAGCCAGGGGCACCGGGACCCTGATTCCCTCCGTGCGGCGCTTAGTCTGGGCGGGGAAGCCCCAGCTTGGGAATGCAGCCTGGGGCGCTTCCTTTCCCTCGGAAAGAGCTCTCCCCGCGGGAGGCTTTGGCAGTGTGCACACCCCCAGCCCCTAAGCCCTCTGCAAGGACGCCTGGCTCCTAGGTCCGAAGGGAAGGCGAGAGCTGAGCTGAGGCACCAGTCAGGCACCACTCACGGCTCCCACACTCCCGCAGCCTGCTCCTTCCCGGGCGCGAACGCTAGAAGCTGGGCAGGGCTTGGGGAGGCTCGCCCAGCACAGAGCAGCCTCTCGGCCGGGGCTCTGTGCTATCGCGCCTGGGCGCAGAGCTGGAGCTCCGCCGGTGTGGAAGCTCACTCGGTCCTTCCCAGTACAGGCTTGCAAGCACCCGCCGGCAGCCAGCCTCTTCTCTCCCGCGTTCCGGGCATAGGGCTCCAAACCTGGGACCAAAGTACTGCCCGGAGCTCACTGATCATGGGCTGGTTCCCCTGCGCTGCGGCTGTGCTAGGGAGCCCAAACGCACAGGGGAAGCCCGCACAGCACATCCACCTGCCTCTAGGAGGCAGGACAGCTCCAGGGAAGGCCCGGTCTGGCAGGCGCTTTCTGGGCACAAACGGAGCAACACTCTGGCTGTGGAGCTGCCTCCCCAAGCCAGGGGCACCGGGACCCTGATTCCCTCCGTGCGGCGCTTAGTCTGGGCGGGGAAGCCCCAGCTTGGGAATGCAGCCTGGGGCGCTTCCTTTCCCTCGGAAAGAGCTCTCCCCGCGGGAGGCTTTGGCAGTGTGCACACCCCCAGCCCCTAAGCCCTCTGCAAGGACGCCTGGCTCCTAGGTCCGAAGGGAAGGCGAGAGCTGAGCTGAGGCACCAGTCAGGCACCACTCACGGCTCCCACACTCCCGCAGCCTGCTCCTTCCCGGGCGCGAACGCTAGAAGCTGGGCAGGGCCTTGGGGAGGCTCGCCCAGCACAGAGCAGCCTCTCGGCCGGGGCTCTGTGCTATCGCGCCTGGGCGCAGAGCTGGAGCTCCGCCGGTGTGGAAGCTCACTCGGCGTCCTTCCCAGTACAGGCTTGCAAGCACCCGCCGGCAGCCAGCCTCTTCTCTCCCGACCGTTCCGGGGCATTGGGCTCCAAACCTGGGACCAAAGTACTGCCCGGAGCTCACTGATCATGGGCTGGTTCCCTGCGCTGCGCTGGCTAGGGAGCGCCAAACGCCCAGGGGAGCACCGCACAAGTCACCATCCACTGCCACTTAGCGGACGAGGACAGCTCCAGGGAAGGACCCGGTCTGGCAGGCGGCTTTCTGGGCACAAAAACGGAGCAACACTCTGGCTGTGGAGCGTGCCTCCCCAAGCCAGGGGGCACCGGGAGCCCTGATTCCCTCCGTGCGGGCGCTTTAGTCTGGCGGGGGAAGCCCCAGCTTGGGAATGCAGCCTGGGGCGCTTCCTTTCCCTAGGAAAAGAAGCTCTCCCCCGCGGGAGCTTTTGGGCCAGTAGTGCAAACCCCAGCCCCTAAGCCCTCTTGCAAGGACGCCTGGCTCCCTAGGTCCGAAGGGAAGGCGAGAGCTGGCTGAAGCACCAGTCAGGCACCACTCACGGCTCCCACACTCCCGCAGCCTGCTCCTTCCCGGGCGCGAACGCTAGAAGCTGGGCAGGGCTTGGGGAGGCTCGCCCAGCACAGAGCAGCCTCTCGGCCGGGGCTCTGTGCTATCGCGCCTGGGCGCAGAGCTGGAGCTCCGCCGGTGTGGAAGCTCACTCGGCCTCCAAGTAGCCTTGCAAGCACCGCGGCAGCCAGGCTTCTCATCCCGCGTTCCCGCATAGGGCTCCAAACTGGGGACCAAAGTACTGCCCTGGGCTCACTGATCATGGGCTGGTTCCCCTGCGCTGCTGCGGCTGTGTAGGGAGCCCAAACGCACAGGGGAAGCCCGCACAGCACATCCACCTGCCTCTAGGAGGCAGGACAGCTCCAGGGAAGGCCCGGTCGGCAGGCGCTTTCTGGGCACAAACGGAGCAACACTCTGGCTGTGGAGCTGCCTCCCCAAGCAGGGG
>NW_020867725.1:0-57233 GCF_003369695.1 Bos indicus x Bos taurus
AAAAATCATGAACTGTAAACAATAAAGTATCCATACCCCATTGCCTAGACCACATCGGTACCTCTTTTTTGTCTACTGTCCTATTTTTCCGATGGGCAAAACACTACCAAATTTAAATCACCCATAATCCCAGCCGCATACCCCTTTCCTGTCAGTAAATGCTCAGAATGTCGGTGCTGGACACTTTGTGCACCTTTGAAGATGGCTAAGGAGAGTCAGAGGGGTCATTTCCCTTTCCTGCTGCCTTGAGTCTGCTCCCACATCACCTGACCTTGACGAGGTTGTATTAATCCAATCAAGGTTAAGTATCACCTTTGATCTAACAAAGTATTGCAGACACTTTCCAAAAAGATAAATACCTTATAAATTCACTCATATATGGAACACTAAATACAAAGAAAAAGAGGGAATACTACAAAACATTATTAAGAGACAACAAACGACACAATAATAAATACACATTCACAGAATAGAGCAGCGGGTGTCAGAGGGTGGCAGTAAAAGAGGTCCACAGGACGGTAAAAGAAAAACCTAATTTTTGGTGCTGGTCAGTTTTATGGTCAGTTCTCAAACCACTCGTGGTGGGCTCTGCTGGCCCCAGTTGGTCCAGGAACAACAGTCCCTGACACTTGCCTTTAGCCCCCTGCTGAGATACTCTGAAGCCTGCTGTCTGGACTCCCAGGGTTCTGAGGAAGAGCTGGCGCAGGGCACCTGAGGATGAGGGCTGAGCTGATTCTGGGGCTTCCTGTGGCTGTAGGCAGTGCACAGGCTGACCACATTCTCCAAGCAGGGGACTGACATGGGGCATTGTTAACGTTCATAAGTGGCCCTGGGGATCTGGGAGGCCCTGATTCTGTGGTTTTCATACAGTCTTCCCATGTTCCTCTTTCCCCTCCATTACAAGATCTATCTTGATTCAAAATAGTATTAAGATGATCTTCATGGGTGGTCCTAAGATAGCAGAGGAATGGGACGGGGATACCACTTTCTCCCCACAAATTCATCAAAAGAACTTTTAAACGCTGAGTAAATTCCACAAAACAACTTCTGAATGCTGGCAAAGGACATCAGGCACCCAGAAAAGCAGCCCATTCTCTTCAAAAGGAGGTAGGAAAAATAAAAAAGACAAAAAAATAGACAAAAGAGGTAGGGACAGAGCTCCATCCCGGGAAGGGAGTCTTAAAAAAAGAGAAGTTTCCAAACACCAGGAAACACTCACTGCCAAGTCTTGTGGCGAGCCTTGGAAGCATAGAGGGCAACATAACAAGGAGGAAAACTAAATAAATAATTAAAACCCACAGATTACGAGCCCAACGGTAAGTCCCCCAGCGGAGAAGCAGCGCAGAAGCCTGCACCTTCCACTAGCAAGCGGGGGCTGGGGCACGGAGGCAATGGGCTGCATTGCTTAGAGTAAGGGATCTGGCCTGAATGCTCCGAGCGCAATCTAAGCGAACTAACTTGGGGCTAGCAAACCAAACTGTGGATAACTACCACGTGAAAAGCCAGCCCTAACGTAAGACACCACCAGGCCCGCGCACTAGAACAAAGGACTGAACAGAGATAGCTGGCTGCAGACCACCCCCCTCTGGTGACAGGCAGCCAGAGCCAGAAGGGGGCAATCGCAGCCCCAGAGAGACATTATATACCAAACTGTAAGCAGGCTTTTCTTTGCTAACTAGACTTCTTGAGGTTCTGGACGGTCAACATCCACCTGAGAAGGTGCGCCGTTTATACAACCCAGAAAAACCCAGTGGCAGGGATGGGGGAGGCAATAAGTCGCAGTGACTGTGCTCTCCAAACACCTCATCACCTGAGCTACTCAGATCTGGGAAGGGCACAAAACGCAGGCCCAACAGAGTCTGCACCTCTGAGGACTACCCAAGTGCCTGAAACCTGAGCAGCTAGACCTGGGAGGTGCATGCACCCCAGGGCCAGCATCGGACAGTTCCTGGTGGAGCAACCAAGACCTGAGCAGTGTGAGCAGGGAGGGTACCTGCACCGTGAGCAGGGGCAGGCCCAGTGTGGTGGCTGAGGTACTGTGGAGCACACGCCAGTGTTTTTGTAATTGTTCAGCGTCCCTCCTCCCCCACAGCATGGACTGAATAAGTGAACGCTAAAAAAAGTGTCCACCACCGCCCCCCTCCTTTGTGTCAGGGTAGAAATCAGACATGAAGAGACCAGCAAACATAAGAAGCTAAAACCAGAGGGAACCGCCTTAGAAGTAACAGGGTGCAATAGATTAAAACCCTGTCGTTAGTACCGACTACATGGAAGGGGCCTATAGATCTTGAGAAATATAAGCCGGATCAAGGAACTATCCAAAAATGAACTGACCCCACATACCCACAACAACACCAGACAAAGGTCCTAGATATATTTTCACTATTTTTATGATCATTTAAAAAAAATTTTAAGTCTTCTATTACTCATTTAACTTCACTTTTATAACCTACTATTACTTTGCAAAAAAAAAAAAAAAAGATCCTATTTTTAAAAGCAAACTTCATGTGTGTGTGTATATATATATATATATATTATACTTTTGTGACTCTGTTTTTTTTTTCCTCTCTTTTTTTCTTCTTTACTTTAATATTGTATTTTTGAAATTCCAAACACTACTCTAGATTTTTAATCTTTGCTTTTGGTATTTGTTATCAATTTTGTACCTTTAAGAACCCAATCTTCAGTACCCATTTTTACTTGGGAGCAAGATTACTGGCTTGACTGCTCTTTTCCCCCTTTGGACTCTCCTTTTTCCTCACCAGGTCGCCTGTGTCTCCTCCCTATGCCCTCTCTTCCCTACCCAACTCTGAATTTCTGTGTGTTCCAGATGGTGGAGAACACTTAGGAAACAGATTACCGGCTGGATATGTCTCTCTCCTTTTGATTCCCCCTTTTATCCTCCTGGCCACCTCTGTCTCCTCCTCCTGTTCTCTCTTCTCTGTATAACTCTGTGAACATCTCTGAGCGGTCCAGTTGTAGAGTGCACATAAGGAAGTGATTACTGGCTAGCTTGCTATCTCCTCTACTGATTCCACCTCATATCATTTGGGTCACCTCTAACACCTCCTCCCTCTTCTCTTCTCCATGTAAATCTGTGAACCTCTCTGGGTGTCCCTCACTGTGGAGAAACTTTTAATCTTTAACCTAGATGTTTTATCAATGGTGCTGTATAGAAGGAGATGTCTTGAGACTACTGTAAACATAAGACTGAAAACCAGAAGCAGGAGGCTTAAGTCCAAACCTTGAGAACACCAGAGAACTCCTGACTCCAGGGAACACTATTGACAGGAGCTCATCAAACACCTCCACACCTACACTGAAACCAAGCACCACCCAAGGGCCAACAAGTTCCAGAGCAAGACATACCATGCAAATTCTCAAGCAACACAGGAACACAGCCCTGAGCTCCAATATAGGGTCTGTCCAAAGTTACTCTAAAACCATTGACATCTCATAACTCATTACTGGACACTTCATTGCACTCCAGAGAGAAGAAATCCAGCTCCACCCACCAGAACACCGACACAAGCTTCCCCAACTAAGAAACCTTGACAAGCCACCTGTAAACCCCACCCACAGTGAGGAAATTCCACAATAAAGAGAATTCCACAAACTGCCAGAATACAGAAAGGACACCCCAAACTCAGCAATTTAAACAAGATGAAGAGACAGAGGAATACCCAGCAGGTAAAGGAACAGGATAAATGCCCACCAAATCAAACAAAAGAGGAAAAGATAGGGAGTCTACCTGATAAAGAATTCCGAATAATGATAGTGAAATTGATCCAAAATCTTGAAATCAAAATGGAATAGCAGATAAATAGCCTGGAGACAAGGATTGAGAAGATACAAGAAAGGTTTAACAAGGACCTAGAAGAAATAAAAAAGAGTCAATATATAATGAATAATGCAATAAATGAGATAAAAAAAACACTCTGGAGGCAACAAATAGTAGAATAACAGAGGCAGAAGATAGGATTAGTGAATTAGAAGATAGAATGATAGAAATGAATGAATCAGAGAGGAAAAAAGAAAAACGAATTAAAAGAAATGAGGACAATCTCAGAGACCTCCAGGACAGTGTTAAACACCCCAACGTTCGAATCCTAGGAGTCCTAGAAGAAGAAGACAAAAAGAAAGACCATGAGAAAATACTTGAGGAGATAATAGTTGAAAACTTCCCTAAAATGGGGAAGGAAATAATGACCCAAGTCCAAGAAACCCAGAGAGTCCCAAACAGGATAAACCCAAGGTGAAACACCCCAAGACACATATTAATCAAATTAACAAAGATCAAACACAAAGAACAAATATTAAAAGCAGCAAGGGAAAAACAACAAATAACACACAAGGGAATTCCCATAAGGATAACAGCTGATCTTTCAATAGAAACTCTTCAAGCCAGGAGGGAATGGCAAGACATATTGAAAGTGATGAAAGAAAATATCCTACAGCCCAGATTATTGTACCCAGCAAGGATCTCATTCAAATATGAAGGAGAAATCAAAAGCTTTACAGACAAGCAAAAGCTGAGAGAATTCAGCACCACCAAACCAGCTCTCCAACAAATACTAAAGGATATTCTCTAGACAGGAAACACAAAAACGGTGTATAAATTCGAACCCAAAACAATAAAGTAAATTGCAAGGGGATCATACTTATAAATATTTACCTTAAACGTAAATGGGTTGAATGCCCCAACCAAAAGACAAAGACTGGCTGAATGGATACAAAAACAAGACCCCTACATACACTGTCTACAAGAGACCCACCTCAAAACAGGGGACACATACAGACTGAAAGTGAAAGGCTGGAAAAAGATTTTCCATGCAAATGGAGACCAAAAGAAAGCAGGAGTAGCAATACTCATATCAGATAAAATAGACTTTAAAACAAAGGCTGTGAAAAGAGACAAAGAAGGTCACTACATAATGATCAAAGGATCAATCCAAGAAGAAGATATAACAATTATAAATATATATGCACCAAACATAGGAGCACTGCAATATGTAAGACAAATGCTAACATGTATGAAGGGAGAAATTAACAATAACACAATAATAGTGGGAGACTTTAATACCCCACTCACACCTATGGATAGGTCAACTAAACAGAAAATTAACCATGGAACATAAACTGTAAATGATACAATAGACCAGTTAGACCTAATTGATATCTATAGGACATTTCATCCCAAAACAATGAATTTTACCTTTTTCTCAAGTGGACACGGAACCTTCTCCAGGATAGATCACATCCTGGGTCATAAATCTAGCCTTGGTAAATTCAAAAAACTGAAATCATTCCAAGCATCTTTCTGACCACAATGCAGTAAGATTAGATCTCAATTACAGGAGAAAAACTATTGAAAATTCCAACATATGGAGGCTGAACAACACGCTGCTGAATAACCAACAAATCACAGAAGAAATCAAAATTTGCATAGAAACGAATGAAAATGAAAACACAACAAACCAAAACCTGTGGGACACTGTAAAAGCAGTCCTAAGGGGAAAGTTCGTAGCAATACAGGCATACCTCAAGAAACAAGAAAAACGTCAAATAAATAACCTAACTCTATACCTAAAGCAACTAGAAAAGGAAGAAATGAAGAACCCCAGGGTTAGTAGAGGGAAAGAAATCTTAAAAATTAAGGCAAAAATAAATGCAAAAGAAACAAAAGAGACCATAGCAAAAATCAACAAAGCCAAAAGCTGGTTCTTTGAAAGGATAAATAAAATTGACAAACCATTAGCCAGACTCATCAAGAAACAAAGGGAGAAAAATCAAATCCATAAAATTAGAAATGGAAATGGAGAGATCACAACAGACAACACAGAAATACAAAGGATCATAAGAGACTAGTATCAACAATTATATGCCAATACAATGGGCAACGTGGAAGAAATGGACAAATTCTTAGAAAAGTACAACTTTCCAAAGCTGGACCAGGAAGAAGTAGAAAATCTTAACAGACCCATCACAAGCACGGAAATTGAAACTGTAATCAGAAATCTTCCAGCAAACAAAAGCCCAGGTCCAGACGGCTTCACAGCTGAATTCTACCAAAAATTTAGAGAAGAGCTAACACCTATCCTACTCAAACTCTTCCAGAAAATTGCAGAGGAAGGTAAACTTCCAAACTCATTCTATGAGGCCACCATCACCCTAATACCAAAACCTGACAAAGATGCCACAAAAAAAGAAAACTACAGGCCAATATCACTGATGAACATAGATGCAAAAATCCTTAACAACATTTTAGCAATCAGAACCCAACAACGCATTAAAAACATCATACACTATGACCAAGTGGGCTTTATACCAGGGATGCAAGGATTCTTCAATATCCATAAATCAATCAACGTAATACACCACATTAACAAATTGAAAAATAAAAACCATATGATTATCTCAATAGATGCAGAGAAAGCCTTTGAGAAAATTCAATATCCATTTATGATAAAAACTCTCCAGAAATCAGAAATAGAAGGAACATACCTCAACATAATAAAACTATATATGACAAACCCACAGCAAACATTATCCTCAGTGGTGAAAAATGGAAAGCATTTCCTCTAAAGTCAGGAACAAGACAAGGGTGCCCACTTTCACCATTACTATTCAACATAGTTTTGGAAGTTTTGGCCACAGCAATCAGAGCAGAAAAAGAAATAAAAGGAATCCAAATTGGAAAAGAAGAAGTAAAACTCTCACTGTTTGCAGATGACATGATTCCTCTACATAGAAAACCCTAAAGACTCCACCAGAAAATTACTAGAACTAATCAATGACTATAGTAAAGTTGCAGGATATAAAATCAACACACAGAAATCCCTTGCATTCCTATACACTAATAATGAGAAAACAGAAAGAGAAATTAAGGAAAAAATTCCATTCACCATTGCAACGAAAAGAATAAAATACTTAGGAATATATCTACCTAAAGAACGTAAAGACCTATATATAGAAAACTATAAAACATTGGTGAAAGAAATCAAAGACGACACTAATAGATGGAGAAATATACAATGTACATGGATTGGAAGAATGAATATAGTGAAAATGAGTATACTACCCAAAGCAATCTATAGATTCAATGCAATCCCTATCAAGCTACCAACGGTATTCTTCACAGAGCTAGAACAAATAATTTCACAATTTGTATGGAAATACAAAAATCCTCAAATAGCCAAAGCAATCTTGAGAAAGAAGAATGTAACGGGTGGAATCAACCTGCCTGACTTCAGGCTGTACTACAAAGCCACAGTTATCAAGACAGTATGGTACTGGCACAAACACAGAAATATAGATCAATGGAACAAAATAGAAAGCCCAGAGATAAATCCACGCACATATGGACACCTTATCTCTGACAAAGGAGGCAAGAATATACAATGGATTAAAGACAATCTCTTCAACAAGTGGTGCTGGGAAAACTTGTCAACCACTTGTAAAAGAATGAAACTAGAACACTTTCTAACACCTTACACAAAAATAAACTCAAAATTGATTAAAGATCTAAATGTAAGACCAGAGACTATAAAACTCCTAGAGGAGAACATAGACAAAACACTCTCCGACATACATCACAGCAGGATCCTCTATGACCCACCTCCCAGAATATTGGAAATAAAAACAAAAATAAACAAATGGGACCTAATTAAACTTAAAAGCTTCTGCACAACAAAGGAAACTATAAGCAAGGTGAAAAGAAAGCCTTCAGAATGGGAGAAAATAATAGCAAATGGAGCAACTGACAAACAACTAATCTCAAAAATATACAAGCAACTCCTACAGCTCAATTCCAGAAAAATAAATGACCCAATCAAAAAATGGGCCAAAGAACTAAAAAGACATTTCTCCAAAGAAGACATACAGATGGCTAACAAACACATGAAAAGATGCTCAACATCACTCATTATCAGAGAAATGCAAATCAAAACCACTATGAGGTACCATTTCACACTAGTCACAATGGCTGTGATCCAAAAGTCTACAAGCAGTAAATGCTGGAGAGGGTGTGGAGAAAAGGGAACCCTCTTACACTGTTGGTGGGAATGCAAACTAATACAGCCACTATGGAGAACAGTGTGGAGATTCCTTAAAAAACTGGAAATAGAACTGTCCTATGATCCAGCAATCCCACTGCTGGGCATACACACTGAGGAAACCAGAAGGAAAAGGGACATGTGTACACCAATGTTCATCGCAGCACTCTTTATAATAGCCAGAACAAGGAAGCAACCCAGATGTCCATCAGCAGATGAATGGATAAGAAAGCTGTGGTACATGTACACAATGGAGTATTACTCAGCCATTAAAAAGAATACATTTGAATCAGTTGTAATGAGGTGGATGAAACTGGAGCCTACTATACAGACTGAAGTAAGGCAGAAAGAAAAACACCAATACAGTATACTAACGCATATATATATGGAATTTAGAAAGATGGTAACAATAACCCTGTATATGAGACATCAAAAGAGACACTGATGTATAGAACAGTCTTTTTGACTCTGGGGAGGAGGGAGAGAGTGGGATGATTTAGGAGAATGGCATTGAAACATGTATAATATTATATATGAAACGAGTCACCAGTCCAGGTTTGATGCATGATACTGCATGCTTGGGGCTGGTGCACTGGGACGACCCTGAGGGATGGTATGGGGAGGGAAGACAGAGGAGGGTTCAGGATGGTGAACACATATATACCTGTGGCAGATTCATTTTGATATATGGCAAAATCAATACAATACTTTACAGTTAAAAAATAAAATAAAAATGTTTTTTAAAAAAGGAAAAGACCTTGAACTTGGACAGATTGGGGGCAGGAGGAGAAGGGGACGACAGAGATGAGATGGCTGGATGGCATCACTGACTCGATGGATAAGAGTTTGAGTGAACTCTGGGAGTTGGTGATGGACAAGGAGGGCTGGCGTGCTGCAATTCATGGGGTCACAAAGAGTCAGACACGACTGAGCACCTGAACTGAACTGAACTGAACTTCCTCCTTAATAAAACAATGAAACTTGATGTCTTATCCCAAATATATTCCTTATAGCAATATATAGGGGTAGGCCATTTTACAAGATGGGATTAAGAAATGAAGTAATTTGTTCAAAGGAGTGCAGATTGAATGTAAGGAGCACTTGAACTCAAGCCCAAGTGGGTTTGACTCCAAAGACCTTGATTTATTAAATATTCAAAAATCCCAGAAAACTAATGTATCTACTGAATTACATAAAATCAACAAATACTTTAGCTCAAGTGTGATCTGTGCATCACTCGGGACATACTTATCCTACAAGGTTATGTGTTGCTCACCGGCAATCCAAGCTAAACTGGGTGTCCTGTATTTTCCCTGCAGCCCTCCTCAGGTGACAGCATGCTCCAGGCTGTGCTGTGGTGACATTGCCTCCAGATTTTAGCATCTTCAAAGAGCCAAAGTTAATTCTCGCTTAAATGATGCCAACCTGGGAGGAACCGGGTCCTTTGATCAGACCCCCCACCCCCGAGGAGCAGCCACTACTGTGGGTGCTGCTGGTCCTCTGTTGAGCAAAGCACTCTCAGGACGCTGGTGAATAAAGGCCCCAGGCCTGAAGGGAAACATCAGTTCTGCTCAGAATTCATTAACCAAGCAGGTCCAGTTGTTTAGTAACTCAGTTGTGGCCCACTGTTTGTGACCCATGGACTGTTGCCCACCAGGCTCCTCTGTCCATGGGATTCTCCAGGCAAGCATACCAGAATGGGTTGCCATTCCCTTCTCCAGGGGATCTTCCCGACCCATGGATCAAAACTGCATCTCCTGCATTGGCAGATGGGCTCTTTGTCACTAGGGCCACCTGCGAAGCCCCTTATCTGGTATCCTTTGGTGCTTTGCACTCAAGAATACATTGATGAATTACCTGTATTAAGAAATACTCTAGCCCATGAAGCCTCACCTGCTTGTGGTCTGTGCAATAGTTTGCTTAGGATGGATCAATTCTCTCTGTAAATGGTAGCAAAAAAAAAAAAAAATGTTGAGAGTGAAAAAAGATCATTTTAATTTCCAAAATTCCTTCTCATTTTTCGATTGTAAAAGGTGTATGTGTGTTGGGTTGTTGTTGTTCAGTCAATCAGTTGTGTCCAATTCTTAGCGACCCGTGGATTGAAGGTTTTTATTCTGAAAAGAGAAAGGGACAGATGGAGAGACATGAAATAAAGTTGAAAAAAAGAAATGAATAATTTTATAACAGAATTCAATGTTTCATGATTTTTCTCCAAAAAATGCACCAAACCTCAGATCCATAAGCAGAAGGGAGAATCAATGTGGTAACCCTGACTTCCTACAAACCACTTCCTTTACGACAGGCAAACACTTGGACCATGTGTCCATAGATGAAACATCCTCAAATTAGGCCCAGGCCCAGCTGAACATCTTTGGTAGGAATACAAACACTTTCTTTCCAGCTGAAGTTTTCAAACTCTCTCCCAGATTGCCTGGGTGTGCCACCAGACTCATCACTCATTATCAGTTCAGTTCAGTTCAATCGCTCAGTTGTGTCCAACTCTTTGTGGCCCCATGAATCACAGCACGCCAGGCCTCCCTGTCCATCACCAACTCCCGGAGTTAACTCAGACTCACATTCATTGAGTCAGTGATGCCATCCAGCCATCTCATCCTCTGTCGTCCCCTTCTCCTCCTGACCTCAATGCCTCCCATAATTAGAGTCTTTTCCAAGGAGTCAACTCTTCCCATGAGGTGGCCAAAGTACTGGAGTTTCAGCTTTAGCATCCTTCCTTCCAAAGAAATCCCAGGGTTGATCTCCTTCAGAATGGACTGGTTGGATCTCCTTGCAGTCCAAGGGACTCTCAAGAGTCTTCTCCAACATCACAGTTCAAAATCATCAATTCTTTGGTGCTCAGCTTTCTTCACAGTCCATACATGACCACTGGAAAAACCATAGCCTTGACTAGATGAACCTTTGTTGGCAAAGTAATGTCTCTGCTTTTCAATATGCAATCTAGGTTGGTCATAACTTTTCTTCCAAGGAGTAAGTGTCTTTTAATTTCATGGCTGCAGTCACCATCTACAGTGATTTGGAAGCCCCCCAAAAGTAAAGTCTGACACTGTTTCCACTATTTCCCCATCTATTTGCCATGAAGTGATGGGACCAGATGCCATGATCTTCATTTTCTTAAAGTTGAGGTTTAAGCCAACTTTTTCACTCTCCTGTTTCACTTTCATCAAGAGGCTTTTTAGTTCTTCTTCACTTTCTGCCATAAGGATGGTGTCATCTGCATGTCTGTGGTTATTGATATTTCTCCTGGCAATCTTGATTCCAGCTTGTGCTTCTTCCAGTCCAGCATTTCTCATGATGTACTCTGCATATAAGTTAAATAAGCAGGGTGACAATATACAGCCTTGACGTTTTGCTTTTCCTATTTGGAAACAGTCTGTTGTTCCGTGTAGAGTTCTAACTTTTGCTTCCTGACCTGCATACAGATTTCTCAAGAGGCAGGTAAGGTGGTCTGGTATTCCCATCTCTTGAAGAATTTTCCACAGTTTATTGTGATCCACACAGTCAAAGCCTTTGGCATAGTCAATAAAGCCAAAATAGATGTTTTTCTGGAACTCTCTTGCTTTTGCTATGATTCAGCAGATGTTGGCAATTTGGTCTCAGGTTCCTCTGCCTTTTCTAAAAACGGCTTGAACAACTGTAAGTTCATGGTTCATGTATTGCTGAAGCCTAGATTGGAGAATTTTGAGCATTATTTTACTAGCATGTGAGATGAGTGCAATCATGCATTAGTTTAAGCATTCTTTGGCATTGCCTTTCTTTGGGATTGGAATGAAAACTGACCTTTTCCAGTCCTGTGCCCACTGCTGAGTTTTCCAAATGTGCTGGCATATTGAGTGCAGCACTTTCACAGCATCATCTTTTAGGATTTGAAATAGCTTAACTGGAATTCCATCACCTCCACTACCTTTGTTCGTAGTGATGCTTTCTAAGGTCCACTTGACTTCACATTCCAAGATGTCTGGCTCTACGTGAGTGATCACACCATTGGTGGCTGAGAGGAGCTCCCCCACATGCGAGGAGTGGCAAATGCGTGGGCACAGGAGGGCTGAGAGGAGCTACTCCATCTTCAAGGTCAGGAGGGGCAGCCATAATGAGATAGCCCTCGTCCAAGGTAAGGAGCAGCGGCTGCACTTTATGGAGCAGCCGTGAAGACATACCCCACGTCCAAGGTAAGAGAAGCCCAGGGAAGATGGTAGGTGTTGCAAAAGGGCATCAGAGGCAGACACATGGAAAACACAATCACAGAAAACTAGCCAATCTGATCACACAGACCACACCTCATCTAAGTCAATGAAACTAAGCCATGCCATGTGGGGCTGCCTAAGACGGGAGGGTCATGGTGGAGAGGTCTGACAGAATTGGTCCACTGGAGAAGGGAATGGAAAACCACGTCAGTATTCTTGCCTTGAGAATCCCATGAACAGTATGAAAAGGCAAAATGATAGGATACTGAAAGGGGAACTCCCCAGGCTGGTAGGTGCCCAATATGCTACCGGAGATCCTTAGAGAAATAACTCCAGAAAGAGGGAAGGGATGGAGCCAAAGCAAAAAAATACCCAGTTGTGGATGTTACCAGTGATAGAAGCAAGCTCCGATGCTGTAAAGAGCAATATTGCATAGGAACCTGGAATGTCAGGTCCATGAATCAAGGCAAATAGGAAGTGGTCCAACAGGAGATGGCAAGAGTGAACATTGACATTCTCGGAATCAGTGAACTAAAATGCACTGGAATGGGTGAATTTAACTCAGATGACCATTATATCTACTACTGTTGGCAGGAATCCCTTAGAAGAAATGGAGTCGCCACCATGGTCAACAAAAGCGTCCAAAATGCAGTACTTGGATGCAATATCAAAAACGACAGCATAATCTCTGTTCGTTTCCAAGGCAAACCATTCAATATCACGATAATCCAAGCCTAGGCCCCAACCAGTAAGGTTGAGGAAGGTGAAGTTGAATGGTTCTATGAAGACCTACAAGACCTCTTAGAACTAACACCCAAAAAACATGTCCTTTTAATTATAGGGAACTGTAATCCAAAAGTAGGAAGTCAACAAACACCTGAAGTAACAGGCAAATTTGGACTTGGTGTACAGAATGAAGCAGGGCAAAGGCTGATAGAGTTTTGCCAAGAGAACGCACTGGTCATAACAGACACCCTCTTCCAACAAAACAAGATAAGACTCTACACATGGACATCACCAAATGGTCAACACCAAAATCAGACTGATTCTATTCTTTGCAGCCAAAGATGGAGACACTCTTTACAGTCAGCAAAAACAAAAATGGGAGCTGACTGTGGCTCAGATCATGAACTCCTTCTTGCCAAATTCAGACTTAAAGTGAAGAAAGTGGGGAAAACCACTAGACCATTCAGGTATGGCCTCAATCAAATCTGTTATGATTATACAGTGGAAGGGAGAAATATATTTAAGGGACTAGATCTGACAGGCAGAGTGCCTGAGGAACTATGGAAAGAGGTTCCTGACATTGTACAGGAGACAGGGATCAAGACCATCCCCATGGAAAAGAAATGCAAAAAAATGACTGTCAGAGGAGGCCTTCCAAATAGCTGTGAAAAGAAGAGAAGCCAAAAGCAAAGGAGAAAAGGAAAGATATAAGCATCTGAATGCAGAGTTCCAGAGAATAGCAAGGAGAGATAAGAAAGCCTTCCTCAGCTATCAGTGCAAAGAAAGAGAGGAAAACAACAGAATGGGAAAGACTAGACATCTCTTCAAGAAAATCACCCTACAAAAATCATGAACTGTAAACATTAAAGTATCAATACCCCATCACCTAGACCACATCGGTACCTCTTTTGTCTACTGTCCCATTTCTCTGATGGACACACACCACCAAATTTAAATCAGCCTTAATCCCAGCCACATACCACTTACCTGTCAGTAAAGGCTCAGAATGTCAGTGAAGGACACTCTGTGCACCTTTGAAAGTGGCTAAGGAGAGTCAGAGGAGTCATTTCCCTTTCCTGCTGCCTTTGAGTCTGCTCCCACATCACCTGACCTTGACGAGGTTGTATTAATCCAATCAAGGTTAAGTATCACCTTTGATCTAACAACATCTTGAAGACACCTTCTGAAAAGAGAAATACCTTATAAATTAACTCATATGTGGAACACTAAATGCAAAGATAAAGAGGGAATAAGTACAAAAGATTATTAAGAGATAGCAAACGACACAAGAATAAACACACATTCACAGAACAGAGCAGCAGGTTTCTGAGGGTAGCAGTAAAAGAGGCCCACAGGACAGTAAAAGAAAAACCCAGTTCTTGGTGGTGGTAAGTTTTATGGCTTGCCAGAGTTGAAATCTATTTTTATAGAAATAAAACATGTACTATTGTAACCCAAAGATACCCTAGAAAAAGAAGTACTTAAAAATTACATTATCCATGCCTCAGTGCATCCCTTGTGACTCAGCAGGTAAAGAATCTGTCTGCAATGAGGGAGACCTGGGTTCCATCCCTGGGTTGAGATGATCCCCTGGAGAAGAGAAAGGCCTCCCACTCCAATATGCTTGCCTGGAGAATTCCACGGAGTACACAGTCCATGGGGTCGCAAAGACTTGGACACAACTGAGCAACTTTCGCTCACTGCACTGAGAGACAAGGGGGTGGTGACCCTCAGCCTTAGCAAGGGTAGATAAGTACCTGGTTGGTCAGGGAGTTCTTGAACCACTTCTGCTGCCTTCTGCTGGCCCTTCTTGGTCCAGGAGCAACAGTCCCTGTCACTTGCCTGTAGCCCCCTGCTGAGATACTCAGAAGCCTGCTGTCTGGACTCCCAGGTTTCAGGAGGAAGAGCTGGCACAGGGCACCTGAGGATGAGGGCTGAGGTGATTCTGGGGATTCCTGTGGCTGTAGGCACTCCACAGGCTGACCACATTTTCCAAACAGGGGACTGACACGGGGGCATTGTCAACATGCATAAGTGGCCCCGGGGATCTGGGAGGCCCTGATTCTGTTTTTTTCATACAGTCCTCCCATGCTCCTCTTTCCCCTCCATTACAAGATCTATCTTGAGTCAAAATAGTATTAAGATGATCGTCAAGGCTTAGAGATAAAAACCACACACAAAATGTTTTCTATGTTAAAACTTTATTAAAATTCACTTTTTCACTGGTAAACTTTAAAAAATTTGTGGGAGACAGTATATCAATCCTACCAAAAGTATCATTCAGAAGCAAGGTGGCAACTGATTCCAACTAGTTTTTCATACCAGGATGACATAATAGGGCTTCCCTAGTGGCTCAGTCTGTAAAGAATTTGCCTGCAGTGCAGGAGGCCTGGGTTCAGTCCCTGGGTTGGGAAGATCCCCTGGAGAAGGGCATGACAACCCACGCCAGGATGCTTGCCTGGAGAATCCCCATGGACAGAGGAGTCTGGTGGGCTGCAGTCCATGGGGTCCAAAAGAGTTACACACGACTGAGCCACTAAGCGTAGCATTCCAGGATAACAAAGTCACATGATATATAATAACAAAATCAAAAATGTCCTGATGAGCATAAATACAAAAGATCTTAATAAACTACTAGCATATTACATTCAACAGCATGTAATTACATATACATATGAAATGGATCTTGACCTATTGCTGATTTGATTTAGGGCAGAAGGAAGGCCCTGCAGGGGCTGGGTGCAGGGCCTGCCTGACCAGGGTGTTGAATGTGACCAAATGATCTTTCTACATCTCTTGAGAGGACTGTAATTTTTCTTGTTTATTCTGAAAACACAGAAAGAAATATTTCAAAGCAAAGCTTTGTAGTAACATTTAATGACACTTGATAAGGACAGCCATGGGAATTTTCCCCACTGTGATTTATAGTGCAAGACTCCACAGAGACCACTAGACTTCTGTCAGGACAGGGCATGGCTGACTTTCTGCAGAGCAGAGTCAGGCTCCTTAGACAGGTTCCAAATGTTCAGATACAGATACTACCATCCAACACAGACACTACCATCATCAACTACAAATACTACCATCACTTCCTATCTACCCAATGGTTGAAAGTCAGTCCTAGAATTTGCCTCAATTACTTATACTAGTTTTAGGTTGACAGCTTGACATTCGGTTGGATGAGTGCCATGGGACAGACTCGGATTCCATGAGGAGAGAGGGCAGTGTGTGCAGCTGTGTGTCCCCAGGGTGGTCCGGTCTCACTGCTGTCTCGCCCACCAGGGTGGGGAGTCCTGCTTCACTGGGAACAGCTGCTCCCTCTAACACCCAGCCCACCCGCCAGAGTCACAGTCACGTCAGGGCACCAGGCGCTGGAGGATGAGTCTCAGTTTCCACTGGTGTCTTCGTCCCAGTCACTTTCTTCTGAGGAAGAAGACACCTGGAGGTCATCATAGAGGGTGCTCGGGGGCCTGGGCACAGCGTGTCCATCTGGCTCCTGGTCGATGGACGGGCTCTGAGCAGGAGGGGCTGGCCGCTCCGTAGGCTGCGGAGACGGGGGCGCCATGTACCAGCAGCTCCAGCAGCTTTGGCCGTCTCTCAGGAAGAGCATCCTCAGAGGCTGGGCCGGGACGCGGATGATGGGTGGGGGGTCGGCTGCGGAGACGGCGCGCACACTCCTGGAGGGAGATCTGTCCACTGGAGGCTGGAGGTCAAAGCGCTGCCCCTGTGCAGGTGTCTCCATGGATACATGGGCGGCCACTCTCAGTCCATGTCCAGCTGTAATAGGTGGAGGAGGGAGATTCAGGAAGGCCCCCAGATCTGCTGTCGGAGTGCTCTGCTGGGAAGTATGGACGGGGCTGAGTCTAGGTTTCTTTGGGGGGTTCACACATGTCAGGCTGGGGGTCTGCACACATCTCTTGCCTGGAGCCTCAATGCGGCCCTTGGAGGCCGGGGCCAAATTCCTGCTGATGAGAGGCACCGCAGGGAGGCTGGATTTCACATCATCTCTCCTCGTGGGTGACCCTCTTGAGTGATCTGTTTCCTGGAAGGATTTCCTCTTGGATGTGTGGATAAGCACGGGCATGTTTGGGTGCTGTAAGAGAAGACCACACACAGAGAGGCCAGGTGTGAGAATCTTCTCTCCATTCCGTAAAACATCTCACAGGCATTAATTTTATATGATAAGATCCTCAACATCAGGGTGCTCGTGTGACCTTGATACATTTATACATCCAATGGCAAATGGAAATGTTCTAACCATGTCTCTTGTTAAGTAAGGGGAAGCAAGCTTTTGGTAGACCTTCTTCTCCAGACTGTACATAGATTGGTGATTTGCAGGCGCCTTGATGGCAAAATGAGTTTTCATGTCCAGTTTTGGAGGATGAATCACAATTTACAGACTCCTGTTCTAACTTAAAGGATTCCACTCTGGAAGCTGCTGATAAAATCACTTCCATGTCCCTGCCAGCATCTCACCAGACATTAGTGTAAGAATGCAAAATCAAAGCACCATGAAAAATGGCCTCTGAAAAATAAATGATGACTTTGGTCAGGAAAGAACATGACCGTTTCCTCCCACAGACAAGACTGAGGCCAGTGGATTAAAGAGGGGGCCCAGCAGAAACTGACCCTCAGGCAGAGGCCAGGCTCCGGCTCCTCCTTCCAGCTCTGTGGCTGCCGACTGTGGGGCCTCCTGGGAAATCGCTTTAGGAGCTCCCTCTGTTGCTCCTCTTTCCTGTAACACAAACATGTCAAGTGTCAGAAATCCAGTGTCCTTGCCACAGTTGGGACCATCGGTGCTGTGGCCCAGCCTCTTTTCTAGTTTGGGAGTGACACAGGACCTGAACCCCTCTGCCTTTGTGCAGATCCCCGCCCCCCCATGTCCTTCCCCATCTCCAGAGACCCCTCCAGGGCTTTGAGGCCGGTCAGCTGCAAAGTTGTGAGTGTTCCACACTCTCCTTAGTGACTTCAGGGCCTAGTGTGAGCTCCCGAGTGTGGCCCCTGAGGACGTGGCTCCTGTCTCTGTCTCCCCAGTTTCCCTGCCCTTTCTAGAGATGGCTCAGCACAGTGTCGACAAGGAGAGGAACCTTCTCCAGATTACAGCACAGACCTTGTGTCCCACCTCCTTGCCGCTCACCTCTGCCTTTCCTCTTCCTCTCTCTCAGCCGTGTTAGGGGTCCCTGGGGTCGGTGGGTCCTGCAGCTTCCACGCCAGGTTCTCCTTATCGAATCTGGACCCAAAGGCAGGGGGACCAACGCCCCTTGCCAGCGCTTCATGGGGCACCTGAGGCTCCTTGCTGTGTGCCCAAATGCTCCACAGTCCGTACACTTCACCTGTGGGTGGAGGAGAACTAGGCCAGTGAGTCATCAGAAGCCACAGGCATGAGGCCAAAGGGAATGAAAGGACGGATGGAGAGTGTTGCATGCTGGTTCTGGAGAAAGAACGTGGTCCCTCAGGTGCCAGAGTAGTTACAATCTTGTGATTCCCAAAGCCCTCATCGGGAGCATCAGAGGAGGAGGGGCTGGCAGTCTAAGGTGAACTGTAAGAGCCCCATTGAAAGATCTGGATGAAGCCAGGGCAGACATAACCCCGAGGAGCCCCGATGGTCCCTCCCAGGCTCTGAGTGGCCCGATCTGCTGGGGAGAGAGGTCGAGGCAGCTATCTTTGGATGTGAATGCACTAATGAGTTATGGACCCAGAATATTCCAGGTCTAAACCCTGTCTCTGCAGTCCATGCCACCCACAGATTCCCTGAGGGTCCACGCCTCCACTCACCATGGAGTCTTTCTCCTGTGGTAGGGGACCCATCTGCTGCCCAGGTCCCGGCTTTTGCTTGCTCACTTTCGGGTCTTGAAAGAGTCGGCAGGCTCTCAGCCATCCGTAATGACCAGCCATCTTCCACACCTACTGGAGATTCTCCTCAATCTTAATTTTTGGATCTCCTCTGTGAAAAGGAAGAAGAAACTGTCATTTTGATGCAGAGACACAGAGACATCCCTGCCTTATCGACCCCAAATGGGGATCATGACATTGGGACCAGGTTTCTGACAATTCGACTTCTCCTGTCCAGATCTTTCTCTTCACAGAAAGTGAAGAAGAACTAAAGAGCCTCTTGATGAAAGTGGAAGGAGAGAGTGAAAAAGTTGGCTTAAAACTCAACATTCAGAAAACTAAGATCATGATAAATGGGTAGGGAAACAGTGACAGATTTTATTTTGGGGGGCTCCAAAATCACTACAGATGGTGACGGCAGCCATGAAATGAAAAGACGCTGGTTCCTTGGAAGAAAAGCTATGACCCATCTAGACAGCATATTAAAAAGCAGAGACATTCCTTTGCTGACAAAGGTCTATCTAGTCAAGGCTATGGTTTTTCCAGTAGTCTTGTATGGATGTGAGAGTTGGACTGTAAACAAAGGTGAATGCTGAAGGATTGATGCTTTTGAACTGTGGTGTTGGAGAAGACTCTTGAGAGTCCCTTGGGCTGCCAGGAGATGCAACCGGTCCATCCTAAAGTAATCAGTCCTGAATATTCACTGGAAGGACTGATGCTGAAACTCCCATTCTTTGGCCATCTTATGTTAAGAACTGACTCACAGGAAAAGACTGGATGCTGGGAAAGATGGAAGGCTGGAGAAGAAGGGGACGACAGACGATGATATGGTTGAATGGCATCACTGACTCAATCGACATGAGTTTGAGTAAGCTCCCAGAGGTGAAGATGGACAGGGAAGCCTGGTGTGCTGCAGTCCACGGGGTTCAAAAGAGTCAGACATGACGGAGCGACTGAACTGAACTGCCCAGACATTTCTATATTCTCCTCTGATTACTGACACACAGATTAGGGCCCAGACTAACATGCATTTGGACTTGCATCCTCAGAAGACGAAATTTAGAGATTTGGGTTACATGTATCACAATCTAGGAGATAAAAGATCTGCCCCCATGTACACAAACATTTGTGCTAGGGGGAAGCTACACTTAATATTGAGGAATAGGCATTTGAAAATCAAAAATAAGTGCGATTATTTGGAAAACTGGACTCTCTCATTCGACATCAGGGAAGGCAATTTTCAAGTACAAACTCACTTCAAAATATCTTCCTCTCTACTAGCTTAGATGATTCACAGCTGAGGGTCTGTTTCCTGGAACTTTTGTCCTCAGAGTCTCATTTGTACCTAGCTCATGTGAAATACATGTTTCAACTAAGGATGAACAAATAATGTTTTTGGATTTCAATAGTATGCATATTCAATGGAAATCGAATCAGCCAGAAAAAGAAAAACAGTTGAGATGTTATTATTCTCCAGAACATGGAGAGACCTTAGTGCTATGATGCTGATGAATTAAGTCAGAGGCTGAAAGCAAAGACAAGAGGACTTCTCTCCTGGGTATAAGAGTGAGAGCAAACAAAGAAGGAACAAACCAGAACAGTGACAAACACAGCAGAGACAAAGGCAATACACAGATGTGAGAACAGGCAGTGCACAGTAGGGAGGATGCTTCCAGTATCCACTGGATCACCATAAAAGCAAGAGAGTTGCAGAAAACATCCTCTTGCTTTATTGACTATGCCAAAGCGCTTTGATGGCATGGATCACAACAATCTCTGGAAAATTCTGAAGAGGTGGGAATACCAGAACACCTGTCCTGCCTCCTGAGAAATCTATATGCAGGTCATGAAGCAACAGTTAGAACCGGACATGGAACAACAGACTGGTTCCAAACCAGGAAAGGAGTACGTCAAGGCTGTATATTGTCACCCTGCTTATTTAACATACATGCAGAGTGCATCATGAGAAACGCTGGCTGCATGAAGCACAAGCTGGGATGACGATTGCCGGGAGAAATATTGATCACCTCAAATATGCAGATGACACCACACTTATGGCAGAAATTGAAGAACTAAAGAGCCTCTTGATGAAAGTGAAAGGGGAGAGTGAAAAAGTTGGCTTAAACCTCAACATTCAGAAAACGAAGATCTTGGCATCTGGTCCCATCACTTCAAGGCAAATAGATGGGGAAACAGTGGAAACAGTGGTAGACTTTATTTTTGGGGGCTCCCAAATCCCTGCAGATGGTGACTGTAACCATGAAATTAAAAGACAATTGGTCCTTGGAAGAAAAGTTATGACCAAGCTAGACAGCATATTCAAAAGCAGAGACATTACTTTGCCAACAAAGGACCATTTAGTCAAAGCTATGGTTTTTCCAGTAGTCATGTATGGTTGTGAGAGTTGGACTCTCAAGAAAGCTGAGCACCAAAAAATTGATGCTTTTGAAATGTGGTGTTGGAGAAGACTCTTGAGAGACTCTTGGACTGCAAGGAGATCCAACCAGTCCATCCTAAAGGTGATCAGTCCTGGGTGTTCCTTGGAAGGACTGATGCTGAGGCTGAAATTCCAATCTTTTGGCTACCTCATGTGAAGAAGTGACTTACTTGAAAAAACCCTGATGCTGGACAAGATTGAAGTCAGGAGGAGAAGGGGATGACAGAGGATGAGATGGTTGGATGGCATCACAGATTCAATGGACATACACTTGTGTGCTGGGAGCTGGCATATTGCATATTGAGTGCATATTGCATATTGCATATTGAGTGCAGCACTTTCACAGCATAATCTTTCAGGATCTTGAATAGCTCAACTGGAAGTCTATCACTGCCAGGAGCCAGCGTGAGGAACTCTGCCCGTGGCAAAGGTCATGAGGAAGGAGGCTTGGCATACGCAAAGGCGGGATCGAGCCTCAGGAGTCCCCCTGGAAATTCTCGAGCATCTACCCCCAAAACCAGAGTCTGCCTACTTTCTGCTTTGTGCTCTCACCTACACCTCTGACTTTACGGGGGGCTGTCCCCCACTACCTCTCTCTGAAAAAAAGATTTAACTTACAGTCCAGTTAATAAAGTTCCTGGGTGTGATAGTGTTTCAACCTACAAACTCCTTTGGAAGTCCTCTAGCCTGCCTGAATAGGTTGTTCTGGCCACATGTGATTGCTCAGAGCCTCCCAACTGTGAGAGGCAGGAGATGTTCTAAACTGTCTAAATACAGACTCCTTTGAGCAGTTAAAAGATTGATTAGAAATTGTATTGGTGAAGGGTTTTTCACTTGTTGGGCCAATGTTTGCTGCTAAGTCTCCATATCCCTTACCTGCTGGATCCCTGGCAGTGTTTGTAACCTTGGACCCTTGAGTTAATTCTTTGTCTTGTTATGGCCCATCACACCTTTGCTCTGTAGGAATGCAACTTTATCTAATGCTTTTGGAGGGTGGCGCTTGACTAATCACCTTTAGAGAAAAATAAGTTTTCTGAAGAAAGGGTCTTAAAATGTTAACAGGCCTCTGGGCCAGAAGATGATGCAAATCACCTAAACTTTTGCATATGATAAGTTTGCAGGAAGAAAGCCTGGCTTACTGCATGACTCTTCCCCTTCCCCCTTTATCCTCTATGCATAACTTAAGGTATAAAAACTACTTTGGAAAATAGAGTGCGGGCCTTGTTCACTGAAACTTGGTCTCCCCATGTCGTTCTTTCTCTCACTTTCTGGCTGAATTATTCAGCCTCTTTTCTCCACTGAATTTCTTCACTGAGCTATCCTCATTCTATTACTCTTAATATCTTTGATGAATATTTAAATAAATAGGTCGCCGATGCCGTCTCTCCTTCGAATACCCTGGATGAGCCAGGGCTGGACCCCGGCAGGTGGCGCCCGAACAGGCTAATTCGAAGGTAGGTACCTCAGAAAAAGTGTTGAGAAAGTGTTGAATTTACGGGACGGATAGGCCCCCACCCAGGGTGCCGCGGACCCCCCTGTAGGACAGACAGGGCGAGTAGTGGTGGGAAGTGTTAAAGAGGTTTGAGAGAAAACCCGTTTTTTATTGAAAGTGTTAAAGGGGTTTGAGACAAAACCCGTTTTTTATTGAAAGTGTCAAAGGGGTTTGAGAGAAAACCCGGTTTCTAGAGTTAAAAGGTTGAAAGAAACTTGATCTTTGAAAACTAAAACTATATCTTCTACTATATTTAATTTTCTGAGATGGGTAACACTAAATCAAATGAAAGACAGTTCTTTATAGGAGTAATTTTGCAGTTATTAAGTAAGAGAGGAATCAAAGTTAAAAAATCCACCATTCAATCATTTTTTTCATTTGTACAAGAACAGTGTCCTTGGTTTCCAGAAAAGGGTATTGTTAATTTAGATACTTGGGTGAAGGTAAAAAAACAACTAAAAACTTATCCTATAAATATGATTTAAAATGTTCTGGACCCTCGTCATGAGGCTGTGGGATAGCCTATGGGAGAGGCTATAGCAGTGGATGGTAGTGGGTCTCCACCTTCTGCGCAGATCATATTTTCTGCCCTTGACGAAGGAAAGGAGGGAGACTGTGCTCTACCACCCGAGGAAGGAGAGGGCTTACAGGACGCTGCGGCCGGGCTCCCTGACGAGCCCCCTCTTCCTCTACACAAATCTTTAAAAATTTATCCAACAATTTCTGATTTAAGGAGACTACCCCACCTCTGCTTGCACCTCCCAGGGCCTAAGAATTCCCCAGTTTACATCCAAAGTCTCCCAGAGCATTGCCTAAGGCTGAAAAAGATAAAAAAGATTTCTTTTAAACAAAGGAGCTTTTAAAAAATACACAATATACAGAGCCTGCTCCTTGCAGAAAACCCCCTCAAGGGGGCCTCACCCAGGCGAAAAAAAAAAAAAAGAGAGAGAGAGAGAGAGAGAAATAAAAAGAAAAAAAAAGTGAAAAAGAAAAAAGGAAAGAAAATAGAGAAAGAGCTAAAAAGTGAAAAGGAGAGAGGAACAGAGAAGGAAGGTATCAGGGAACGCATCAAGATAGAGAAAGGAAGAAAGGAAGTTAGAAAAAGAGATACAGAGAGAAAGAGAGGGAGGAGGGAAGAAAAAGAGAGAAAGGGGGTAAAGGGAAAGAAACAAAGGAAAGAGAAGGGTAGCGAAAAAGGAAGGGGGAGAGAAAAGTGAGAAAGGCAGGAAGAGAGGGAGAGAGAGAGAGAGACTGTAAGAGACGCTGCGACCAGGCACCCTGGAGAGCTCCCTTCCCCTCTGCGCAAACCTTAAAAAACAAAACAAAACAAAAAAAACTTATCCACCACTTTCTGATTTAAGGCCATCACTGCCGCCTCCGTTTGTGCCTTCCAGGGCCCAAGAGTTTCCCACTTTGCCCCCAAAGCCTCTCAAAGTGTCGCCTAAGCCTGAGGAAGATAAAAAGTTTTTTCAACAGTGGAGCTTTTAAAACAGACTGCATGCACAATATGCAGAGCGTGCTCCTGGGAGAAAACCCCCACAGTGGGGGTCTCACGCAGGCTAAGAGAAAAGCAGAATGGTAAGGGGATTTAGCAACAATATTAACCCCTGACGTGCTGGTTGCTCAGATTCCAACGGGAGTGGCTGGCCCCCTGCCTTGTAAGATTTGTGCTGAGACATAGTTTGCTTTCTTTTCAAAAAATTTTGGTGGTGCATGGTGTAGTAGATTCTGATTATATTGGAGAAATTAAAGTTTTGATCTCGCCGCCTACCAAAACTGTGCAAATTAATAAAGGTCAAAGAATAACACAGTTTTTGCTTTTACCTTATCAGACAGGAAAAAACTTGACTTCTCAAGCTAAGAGCCACAGAGCATTTAGATCTAGTGATCTAGCCTTTTGGGTGCAGGAAATTACAGCTCCAAGGCCTTTAAAAGATCTTTTAATTCAAGAAAATAAAATGTCAGGGCTATTAGACACAGGAACAGACGTCTCAACATTGCTGGGAAAGACTGACCCAGCTCCTGGCCAACATATACTACTGAAAATGAGTTGGTGGGATTAGAGAAAGTGGTATGCGGGGTGGAAATGCTGTAGAGAAAAAGGTGAGGGAGAGTTTAAAACCTTGAAGAGTAGTGAGTTCCCCATTGCTGGAAGTATTCAAGCAAAGATTAGATAGTTGCTTGTCATCTAAAAAGCTATAGACCAGATTTAGGTTACAAAATGATAACTGGAGAAGCCTATAAAGATGTGCAACACCTCTTTACTTGCTTCTCATATTTAGGTCTGCCAAAACTTTTGAAAACTGATAATGCCCCTTTGAAGCTGTGGAGAGATTGTTTACTAACTTTAAATGATTTCCAAAAATTATTAGGGAACATTAATTGGATACGCCCACATTTAAAACTGACTACTGCAAATTTAAAGCCTTTGTTTGATTGCTTAAAAAGCGATCCTAATTTCAGTTCTAAGAGAAAGTTGACTAATGAGACAGAGCCGGATCTTGTTAAAGTAGATGAGACTTTAAATGATCAGTTAATTAGGATTAATATTACCAGAAGATGAGATTAATTACTCTTGCCACAAAACATACACCTACAAGGTGCTTGTGACAAAAAGACCCATTGGTTCCATCTACCAGTGACCCCAAGAAAAGTAGTTTTATCTTATCCCAGCTCGGTGGCACAATTAATTATAAAAGGAGGAAAAAAGAAGTGTGGAAGTTTTTAGAAAAGAAGTAGCAAATATAATAATTCCATTCAATAAGGATCAACTACAAGTCTTTAACAAAATAGTGATGATTGGCAAGTTGCCCTGATAGAGTTCAGGGGTCAAATTTTATTTCATTTGCCCTCAAGCCCCCACAGTAGTTAAAAGTTCAAAAATGTTAGATTGGCAGTTTGAGGATACCTGTGGAACTTTCCAACCCTATGTAGTTCCTACGGTTCCCTTTACCCTATGGGGGAGGGACGTGCTGTCTCAAATAGGAGATACTCAGAGAAGGGTTTTCGCAATTTCTTAGTTATCAACAGGAGGTACAATTAACAATACTTTATATATTGTTATAAATACATAATATAAATATATTTGCCTAATTACAGTTTGCCTAATTAGGTATGGATATAATAAAGGTATACCTAATTCTATTTATAGATCTATACTTAATTTGTATATAAATTAATATGTATACTATATATGCATATTATATATATACTGTATAATTAAATATATATTGCAGTAATATAATGTGTGTGTGGCTGATATTAATTGGTATGGATTGATGTGCTGTGATGATATATGTTCTATATACTGTATAATTATATTGTGTATGTGTGACATGTATTATTGCAGTACATTGGTGTGTGTTGGTTGGTATTAGCTGTGTACATGTTGTATTGCTGTAATATATGTTAATTAATATATTAATTATAAAGATTAATTCAAGTATATTGATTTACATATATTATATGTCAATAAGTTTATACTTGTTGCTATATATAAATACATATATAAATACATTTTGCATTTAGGTATATCTGTATACCAAACTGAGATAAGGAGGTTATACATTTATTATTTAAATTTATACAGAGACCTAAACTAAACATTAGACCTAAATTAACATATCTCTAAAGTTATGTTGTTAAAATGTAAATTTTAAAAATTAAAAAAAAATTAAATTGACAACTGCTTGACAATTCCTTTGCCATAAAACCCCCATAGATGTAATTGGGGTAGCCAGACAAAAAATTGGTTTTACGGCAAAACGGCCCCCTAGAGTGGGTCCATCTTCCTGCTCAAAGTAAAAAAGTAGCAGCTTCTTATCCAGGATTGATAGCTACTTTGATATTAAAGTAAAAAAGCAGAGCATTGAATTATTTGGTAAAGAGCCATCAGAAATTGTAATTCCATATAATAAAGAACAAATTGATGTTCTTCTAATGTTTGAAAATTGACAGATTGCTATAGGAAACTATTTTGGTCAAATTTTTGCATCATTTACCTTCACATGTTTTGCTGAATTTTATATCCAGACATCCAGTTATTTTTCCTGTCAGATGTAAACAATCTCCTATTCCAAATGCTCAAATAGTTTTTACTGATGGGTCAGCAAACAGTAAAGCCTCCATAGTTACTAAAAATCACCAAAAGGTTTTAGAAACACAGGAAACTTCAGCTCAAAGAGCTGAAATAACAGCAGTCATAGAGGCTTTTGCTATGTTTGCAGATGAGGAATTTAACCTTTATTCTGATTCTCAGTATATTGTCAGGTTGTTTCCACACATTAAAACTGTGGTTTTGCCTGAAAATAAAACTACCATATTTCATTTGTTAACTAAATTACAGCAACAAATTTGGAAAAGAAATACAATATTTTTCACTGGACACATTCGGGCTCATTCCGGATTGCCCAGCCCTTTAAATGCCTTTACTGATTTGGCTGACTTGTTAACCAGAAATGAAATGGCTACTGTGATTGAGGAGGCCAGAGCCTCTCACTCACTTCATCATCAATATGCTACTGCTTTAAAATATCAATTCCAAATTCCCAGAGAGACTGCTTGAGAGATTGTGCGTTCTTGCTTACACTGCCCCACTGTTTATAATAGTCTACCTATGGGAGTTAATCCTCACGGTCTCAAACCTAATGTACTCTGGCAAATGGATGTAACTCATGTTTATTCATTTGGAAAACTGTCCTTTGTTCATGTAACTGTAGACACCTTTTCTCATGTTATTATTGCAACTGCTCGTACAGGGGAAGCAATTAAAGATGTAATACAACATCTCTTTACTTGTTTTTCATATTTGGGCCTGCCAAAAGCTTTGAAAACTGACAATGCTCCTGCTTACACTTCTAAGTCTTTTCAGGAATTTTGTATAAAGTTTCAAATTAAACATAATGCAAGCATCCCTTATAATCCCCAGGGACAGGCCATTGTTGAAAGAGCGCATCAAACATTAAAAATCCAAATTCAAAAACTAAAAGAATGGGAGTTTAAGTATAGTTCTCCCCATCAAATCTTGCAATGTGCTCTTTTCGTAATAAATATTTTAAATACTGATTCAGCCGGAACTACTGCAATGCTTCACCATTGGTGCCCAGAGGAATTGAATGCAAAACCATTAGTCAAATGGAAGGACCTCCTCTCAGGACAATGGAAGGGTCCTGACCCATTATTAACTAGTGGTCGAGGATGTGCTTGTATTTTTCCACAGGATGCAGATTCTCCAATTTAGATCCCAGACAGACTGATTCGCCATGTTGCAGTCCCCCAGACATTCGGTTGCCCCATTGCTTTGATCACAAAAGAGGAGCCCACCGGAAGGGGAGGCAAGTTCAACATCGAGATCCCGGCGAGACCGACGGGGCTGCTGCAGCACGAACTCCAACCAGAAAATAATTCTACTTATGCTGTTTTGGCTTGTCTACCCTCTCCTTATGTTTTTCTCTTTACCAACGATTCTGGAAAACTTAACGTACATATGACTTTCACTGGTGGACCCAATGTAGTGACTTGTGAACAATGTATGCTCTCATCTTGTTTAAACCCTCAATATAATGTTTGCTCCTTTGTAGTGTTACAACATCCACCTTATCTTATGATGTAACCACTTATTGATATAACTATAGTCTTGCTGTGTTACAACAACTACAAGATTTAATGTGATCACGACGATTTGTGGGCTTACTTATTTTAGGAATATCAGCTTTAATAGCAGCAATTACTTCTGTTACTGCGGGAGCAATATCATTGACTCAACAAGTGCATACTGCCCAATATGTTGATACCATGTCTAAAAATGTTTCTTTAACTCTAGCAACACAGGAAGCTATAGATAGAAAGTTGGAGATGAGGGTAGATGCCTTGGAAGAGGCAATAATGCATATTGGGACTGAGTTACAGGCTTTAAAAGTGAAAATGGCTCTGTCTTGCCATGCTGATTACTGGTGGATATGCGTGACATCTTTAAAGGTAAACGAGACAGATTAAATGGGAAAAAAATTACAAATCGTATTTCAGGTGTTTGGAACAACTCTGACATTGGCCTGGACTTAGGAAAACTTCATAATCAAATACAGACCCTGGAACACTCTCGACTGGATTTTACCGCCGCTGGAGCAGCTAATGATTTTTTTCACACTTTCTCTAACTTCATTTCAGGAAAAAACATCCTGTATGATATCCTTGTGTACGTCACTGCTGGTGCTTTAATTTTGCTTCTCATAATCATTCTTCCTTGTATTGTCAGGATTCTTCGGCAGAACATTCAGAAGCTCGCGACTGAGCTGCATCTGGCTGTTTTAAGAAATAAAAAAGGGGGAGATGCTGGGAGCTGGCATATTGCATATTGAGTGCATATTGCATATTGAGTGCAGCATTTCACAGCATAATCTTTCAGGATCTGGAATAGCTCAACTGGAAGTCTATCACTGCTGGCAAAGTAATATCTCTGCTTTTCAATATGCTATCTAGGTTGGTCCTAACTTTCCTTCCAAGGAGTAAGCGTCTTTTACTTTCATGGCTGCTGTCACCATCTGCAGTAATTTTGGAGACCCCCAAAATAAAGTCTGCCACTGTTTCCCCACCTATTTGCCATGAAGTGATCGGACCAGATGCCATGATCTTCGTTTTCTGAATGTTGAGCTTTAAGCCAACTTTTTCACTCTCCTCTTTCACTTTCATCAAGACGCTTTTTAGTTCCTCTTCACTTTCTGCCATAAAGCTGGTGTCATCTGCATATCTGAGGTTGTTGATATTTCTCTCGGCAATCTTGACTCCAGCTTGTGCTTCTTCCAGCCCAGCGTTTCTCATGATGTACTCTGCATAGAAGTTAAATAAGCAGGGTGACAACAGACAGCCTTGATGTATTCCTTTTCCTATTTGGAACCAGTCTGTTGTTCCATGTCCAGTTCTAACCTTTACTTCCTGACCTGCAAACAGGTTTCTCAAGAGGCAGGTCAGGTGGTCTGGTATTCCCATCTCTTTCAGAATTTTCCACACTTTAATGTGATCCACACAGTCAAAGGTTGTGGCAGAGTCAATTAAATAGAAATAGATGTTTTTCTGGAACTCTCTTGCTTTTTCGATGATCCAGCAGATGTTGGCAATCTGATCTCTCCTTACTCTGCCTTTTCTGAAACCAGCTTGAACATTTGGAAGTTCACAGTTTACGTACTGCTGAAGCCTGTCTTGGAGAATTTTGAGCATTACTTTACTGGCGTGTGAGATGGGTACAACTGTGTTTGAGCATTCTTTGGCATTGCCTTTCTTTGGGATTGGAATGAAAATTGACCTTTTCCAGTCCCATGGTCACTGCTGAGTTTTCCACATTTGCTGGCATATTGAGTGCAGCACTTTCACAGCATCATCTTTCAGGATTTGAAATAGTTCAACTGGAATTCCATTACTTCCACTAGCTTTGTCTGTAATGATGCTTTCTAAGACATACTTGACTTCACATTCCAAGATGTCTGGCTTTAGGTGAGTGATCACACCATCGGTGGCCCAGAGGAGCTACCCAACAGCCAAGGAGTGGTGGCTGCGCGGATGCAGGAGGGCCGAGAGGAGGTACTCCACCTTCAAGGTCAGGGGGGTGGCTCTGAGGAGATAGCCCTCATCCAAGGTAAGGAACAGCAGCTGCAATTTCTGGAGCAGCTGTGAAGTCATACCCCACGTTCAAGGTAAGAGAGACCCAAGGAAGACAGTAGGTGTTGCGAGAGGTCATGAGAGGGCAGACACACAGAAACGACAATCACAGAAAACTAGCCAATCTGATCCCATGGACCACAGACTTGTCTAACTCAGTGAAAATAAGTCATGCCCTGTGGGGCCACCCAAGACCGGAGGGTCATGGTAGAGAGGTCTGACAGAATGTGGTCCACTAGAGAAAGGAATGGCAAACCACTTCAGTATTCTTGCCTTGAGAACCCAGTGAACAGTACAAAAGGCAAAATGATAGGACACTGAAAGGGGAACTCCCCAGGCTGGTAGATGCCCAATATGCTACTGGAGATCCGTGGAGAAATAACTTCAGAAAGAATGAAAGGATGGAGCCAAAGCAAAAATAATACCCAGTTGTGGATGTGACTGGTGATAGAAGCAAGATCAGATGCTGTAAAGAGCAATATTGCATAGGAACCTGGAACGTCAGGTCCATGAATCAAGGCAAATTGGAAGTGGTCAAACAGGAGATGGCAGGAATGAACGTCGACATTCTAGAAATCAGTGAACTAAAATGGACTGGAATGGGTGAATTTAACTCAAATGACCATTGTATCTACTCCTGTGGGCAGGAATCCCTTAGAAGAAATGGAGTAGCCATAATGGTCAACCAAAGAGTCCGAAATGCAGTACTTGGATGCAATCTCAAAAACCATAGAATGATCTCTGTTTGTTTCCAAGGCAAACCTTTCAATATCAGAATAATCCAAGCCTAAGCCCCAACCAGTAACCCTGAGGAAGCTGAAGTTGAATGGTTCTATGAAGACCTACAAGACCTTTTAAAACCAACACCCAAAAAACATGTCCTTTTCATTAGGGGAGTGGAATCCAGAAGTCGGAAGTCAAGAAACACCTGGAGTAACAGGCAAATTTGGCCTTGGAGTATGGAATGAAGCAGGGCAAATGGTGATAGAGTGGGTTGCCATTGCCTTCTCCATATTCGAACAGCTGACTCACTGGAAAAGTCCCTGATGCTGGGAAAGATTGAAGACAGGAGAAAAAGAGGGTGTCAGAGGATGGAATGGCTGGATGGCATCACCAATGCACCGGACCTGAACTTGAGCAACTTGGGGAGATGGTGAGGGACAGAGAGGCCTGGTGTGCTGCAGTCTATGGGGTCACAAAGTGTCGGACATGACTGGGCAACTGAAACAACAACATGACCCATTATCATCATCCAAATATCAAAGTACTAAATTGTACACCTGAAAGTAATATCCTGTAGGTCAATTGTACTTCTACTTTTTAAAAAATCAATAAAAAATAAGAGGTTTAAAAACAAATCAAAAAGAAAAAAACAAAACCCAAGAAATGAATGAACTTTATAAACTGGATTGTGTCCCCTCCCCCAAATTCGTATGTTGAATCCCTCACATTGAACAGACCAGAATGCGACATCCCTGATGGGGGATCTAGTGGTTAAGACTTCACTTTCCAATGCAGAGACAGCAGGTTTGATCCTTGGTCAGGGAACTAAGATCTCACATGCTGCAGGGTGTGGCCAAAAATTAAAAATAAATAAAGATTGAAGAGACCAGAATGGGGCTGTCTACGGGGAAGGGACAGATAAAACACTGATTAGGTTAAAGTCATCCCCTGAAGGTGGGTCCCTCATCCCAGCAGACTGATGCCCTTAGAAGAAAAGCAGGAGACCCCAGAGCCTAAGGAGGGGCAGGCTGAGAAGGACGCAGTAGGTGAGTGGTGTCCACACTCTAAGGATGGCGGCCTCAGGAGTAAACAAACCCACGTAGGTTTGTTCTTCATCTAGAAACTTCCTGCCTCCAGGACCGAGCCTCTGGCAGCAGTTGGAAACTATTTCACGCTACGTGCTAAGTCGCTTCAGTCATGTCCGACTCTTTTGGACCCCATGGACTGTAGCCTGCCAGGCTCCTCTGTCCATGGGGATTCTCCAGGCAAGAACACTGGAGTGGGTTGCCGTGACCTTCTCCAGGGGATCTTCTGAACACAAGGATCAAACTAGAACGTGCACCTCTAAATTCAGCCTGGGGGAAGGTGCAGTTTCACATCAAACCCCTCAGGATATATTTTCCATTTCTCTAACCCAGAATGATCTGGTTCCCACTGGCTTCTCCTTCCCAGGAGAACTCGTGTCCCAAGGATGCACAGGTACAGGGACAGAGGAGACTGCCCCGTGTTTGTCATGGTCTTCGAGCTGACAGTCTGGTTTTCCCACAGTCAAGTAGCCAAACAGACCTATTAGCTTCAAAGAGCTGGAGGAAGGTGAGATCTGTATTACATTCATCATTAAACAGCCTCCAGGAATACCAGCAACTGTATTTTTTTCCCCTTTGACCATGTGTGAACGAAAGGTCTGTTTCTTGGGTGGGTAATTATGGTAGCACAAGTTTTAAAGTGAAGTGAAAAGTGATCTCAGTCCAGGCTCACAGAGGAGGATTATACTGTCAAGGGCAGAGCAAGGTCACCGAAGGCAAGGGCACGATCTTTACGTTCTTTGCAATTTCGCATTTCATATAATAAGGTCGCAGGATTGTTGTATGGAATGACAGTCATCCTCACACCTGGGGTTTCTGCCCTGAAGTCTCTACCCCAGCAAGAATGGGGCCACTTTTCCCCACTAAGAGGAGCAGCTCAAAACTGCTGCATCAGGCAAAGAGCCCAAGACACTTCCTTTTGGGCAGGTCTGTGGGGCCTCACCCGGCTCGGGTCAGGCGTCTCCACGTGCAAGGAAGCAGGTGCCCCTGGGTCCAGAGAAAAGCGGCTCACCTCTGTAAGGGTGAAGGGTCAGTGCAAGAGGGAGAGGTCTGGGTATGTCTGCGTTCATGCCTCTGGCTTTCTGGAATCTGCTAGAAAGTCTCTTAGTGAGCATGTAGATTTGTAGATAAGTTTCCTCTAAACAGCAAAGCATGTTTCTGGTCAACTGATGTGTGGACCACAGTGGGGCATGGCTGCGGGTGGGCTAGGTTGGGCCCCGGGGCCTTCCCTGGATCTCTGCGCTCCGAGGCCTCCCCTCCCACGTCGGGTGAAAGCATCTGGACAATAGGTTCATATCACAGTGTGGTTTGGAAATTAAACCAGGAAAAGTGAGGGGTGAAAATCCTTTGTAAAGTCCTTCTATAGGATAAAAAAAAAAAGACTCAAATAACAGACCTGGGCTGCTGCAGGCCCCTAGATCCAGTTTAACAGGTTTTTCAACTCACTCTAGAGACTGCAGACAGCAGGGTCCAGAAAATGGACAGAAATGTCTGTCAACCTCTTGTTTTAAGAGTCTGCAGGTGGCCATGATCCAGGCCTCACACAGAACCAGCCTGCAGGCCGACTGAAGAGGTCAGTGCCTAGTGTCCCCTGGGCCAGTGTAGACAGCCAGTGACACACACTCAGCATGGGGAAAGAAGCCTGGGATTGGGAGGGGAAATCACACACACACACACACACACACACATATTCACACACACACAGAGACATCTGTGCATGTATACCCACACTCACACACATACCTGTGCACACATGCATGCGCACAAAGGCACACATACACACCTGGAGCACACAGATATCCGTGCCTGTATACCCACATGCACACACACACACACATATTCACACACACACAGCCCTGCACACAGAGACATCTGTGCATGTATACCCACACTCACACACATACCTGTGCACAGATGCATGCGCGTGCACGCACACACACACACACACACCTGGAGCACACAGATATCCGTGTCTGTATACCCACATGCACACATATACACATGTGCACACACACATATGCATACACCCTGAACTTACATTTTTCTGTTGAATAGTAGCAGGGCTGAGACATCTCTCATGGGAATCTGTTTCCACTCAGCTGGATTAGGGTTACTTAGTCTACTTTCCGGAGAAGGCAATGGCACCCCACTCCAGTACTCTTGCCTGGAAAATCCCATGGACAGAGGAGCCTGGTGGGCTGCAGTCCATAGGGTCGCTAAGAGTTGGACACGACTGAGCAACTTCACTTTCACTTTCCCTTTCCACTTTCATACATTGGAGAAGGAAATGGCAACCCACTCCAGTATTCTTGCCTGGAGAATCCCAGGGATGGGGGAGCCTGGTAGGCTGCAGTCTATGGGGTCGCACAGAGTCAGACACGACTGAAGCGACTTAGCAGCAGCAGCAGCAGCAATCTACTTTCTGGGCCACCACTCAACCCAGGGAGCTTTCAGGACTCAACCTTTAGATTCAGTTGAGTGTGCCTGTCTCAGTTGTGCAGGCAAGGGGGGTCCTTCCCAGGGCCTGTATTTGCGGGGGCGGGGGAAGGGGGTCTCCTCTCTGGCCAAACCCGTGTCCCTTTTTCCCTGTCGATCATTCTCTGGGTCCTGGTGACCCCAGAGTTACTGATCACCAAGAAGAAAGCGCACTGTCTCCGTGAAGGAGCGCAGGAGACCCTTGGGGTGATGCGTGGTCTGGAGGGTATGACAAAAGGGAGGGGGTGCCAGCCAAGACACCCGCACTCCTGTCCTGGCCCATCCAGAGGGACTTTCAGGAGTCCTAGGACTCTGTCCCACCTGGCTATCCGGGTTGCTGTGGATGTGTCTTTGTTCCGGTAGGGGGAAAGGACAGGACATAGTTTATTCAGCTAGTTTATTTGGCAGTTTAATTTATAAAAGTAAGTATTAGTCACCTGTCACAGGAGCCTCTGTCTGTGCTCTTCCCAGAGCACAGGAATATTTGGGGCACTAGGTTTCCTCCAGGGAAAGTGAGTCACCTCCAACCGGGGCGGGACTCAGCTTCCTGCCAACATCAATGCTGGGACGCAGCTCTAAGAAAATCGTGGGCTCCAGTTGCCTAAGGCTGCGAACCACAGGCCCTGTTGCTTCTCCTACAGCATCTCACTCCTCCCTGTGACGGGCTGCCAAGGGCCAGCGGGAGAGCGGCTTCCCACCAGGATACCACATTTCTGCTGCTCTGTCTAATCTCTGAACGCAGCTCTGTCCAGAGAGGCAGACGGTCCCGCCCGGAGCAGCCCCAGCCCTCAGCCCTTGTTCCAGGGGACTCAGCCCTTGTCCTGCGGGGCCACCACGAAGGGAGGCTCGGATCTCCTCTTGTTCAACAAAAACGCGGCCCACGATCACACCCCCGGAGGCTGGAGCAGAACAGACCCGGCGAGACGTCCCTGACTGCACAACCGCGGTCCAGACAAGTCTGTGGCCTTCAGACCTGACATCTGGGAATCCATCAAGTCCCTCAGTCGTCTGAAATACGTTTCCTCGAGGTCCTGAACAAGAGGTTTTTGCAAGTTGGAAAACGGAGACTCGAACAGTCAGAGCGCTGGCTTTGACTACTGAGAAGGTCCTGTGCCGGAAGGTGCCGGCGGCCCTGGAGCCCGCCCTGCCGTGCGCGCCACGAGGTGGCGCCGGAGAAGGGACCGGGTGGTCCACGTTCCGGGCGTCAGGCGGGACCGGACTTCTCTTGAACGCGAGTCTGCAAAGAGCCTGGACAAACGGACTGTTAACGGAGAGACGCAGGTGCTCACTGACAGGGCGGAGCGAGCGCCAGGCGGAACTTGAGATCTGCGGTCCTCTTTTGAAAAGTGCGAGAGGCGGGCGCTGTACACGGCGGGGACCGGACAGGGTGCGCGCAGAGCCGCGGGGTCGGGCAGACGCCCCGGACGCGGGGCCCACACACTGCGGGCTACCCGGCAGCCCTCAGCTCCCCACGTCCTTTTCTTGGTGCAGTGGAGCCTGGCTGTTCACTGGGAAGAGCAGAGAGCAGGAGAGGACTCACATCCAAACCCACAGGGACGACTTGGCTCTGGGGAGCAGGCTCTGCGAGCAGACCTGTGCTCCGCTCCTGTGAGATGGGCGCGCTCGGACCTGCTCCCTCCTGGACGGACCTGGGGGTGCCTGGGGCTCCGGGCGTCCTCCTCACGCGATGGCACCTGAGGGACAGGGCTGGGGGGCGGAGGTGACCCTGCGGCTGAAGGGGCTTCAAATACACACAAACATATGGAATCCCAATATTCCTATTTCCTAGCTTTGGTATTTCTCAACATTTTACAAATTTTTCACTTCTGTACTTGTCATGTCTTTCTCTCTTCTTTTTCTTTCTTTTTTTGACTGAAATGGGAAGTGTTTACTCTTTAATTTTCATTTATGTATTCATTTATTTTTTAATTGGACTGTAGTGGCTTTACAACGTTGTGTTAGTCTCTGCTGCTGTTGCTGCTAAGTCGCTTCAGTCGTGTCCCACTCTGTGTGACCCCTGAGATGGCAGCCCACCAGGCTCCCCCGTCCCTGGGATTCTCCAGGCAAGAGCACTGGAGTGGGTTGCCATTTCCTTCTCCAGTGCATGAAAGTGAAAGTGAAGTCGCTCAGTCGTGTCTGACTCTGAGCGACCCCATAGACTGCAGCCTACCAGGCTCTTCCGTCCATGGGATTTTCCAGGTGTTAGTCTCTACTGTTGGAGAAGGTGATGGCACCCCACTCCAGTACTCTTGACTGGAAAATCTCATGGGCGGAGGAGCCTGGTAGGCTGCAGTCCATGGGGTCGCTAAGAGTGGGACACGATTGAGCGACTTAACTTTCACTTTTCACTTTCATGCATTGGAGAAGGAAATGGCAACCCACTCCAGTGTTCTTGCCTGGGGAATCCCAGGGACGGTGGAGCCTGATGGGCTGCCGTCTCGGGTCGCACAGAGTCGGACATGACTGAAGCGACTTAGCAGCAGCAGCAGTCTCTACTGTACAGCAAAGTGAATCAGCTACATGAATACATGTATCCCTTCTTTCCTGGATTTCCTTCCTACTGAGGTCACCACAGAGCATTTTCCCTTTCTTTTTCTTTTTGCTAGACGGTTTTGAAGCAACTCCAGGGTGCCCTGTCATTTCACTGCTCAGCCCTTTAGTGAGCTTCTTTAGCTGATGAGGCCCTTTCTCTTCCAACATAACTGCCACATTGCTGGTACCTTAATCAAGTCTATAAGAAGCCTCTGATATTACCCAGTCCATATTCAAGCTTATCTGGCCCTCTCAAAAATGTTTTCTTGTAACTGGCTTTTTGTTACAGAATCCCAACAAAGCCCATCCATTGGTTGTTTTGCCTCTTTTCTCTCTAATCCTTTCTCCTCAGGCCATTGTTTTTGTAAACAAAAAATAGTTTGTTTTTCCTGTGCAGCATCTCATGTTCTGACTTTGACTTATTGCTTCCTTGAGCACTTGTTTTACTTGTTTCTCTAACTTTTGCATTTCCTGTAAATTGTTGGATGTAGAAACTTGATTAGTTTCAGGTTCAACTGCTGGTGAACCCGGAGGAAACTCAGGAAGGAAACAAGAAATATCCACTATCTAGTAGCCATCAGACTGCAGCCACCCCTGATGGTGCAGCTTGAGGAAACTCAGGATGAGAAAACATAGGATCCTGGCCCCAGAGAGCCGAGGAATGATTTCAATGAGCCCAAACTCTTGCATCTTCCCATACCTAGAAAAGTGCTAAATTCCTTAACTGGAGATATCGGTTTTTCTTTTATTACCAGTAACCTTTTGTTCTCACTACGTGTTGTTATCGCAAAAATTCCTGTATATCCTGGCATATATACTGGGTTCACTATTTCCTTTTCCAACAGTTTTATCTGAGAGGCTCTCTCCCTAAAACTACCAGCCGAATAAACATAATTCTCAACTTTTAGGTTGTGCATTTTTTTTCATTGGACATGCTTTTGGCCAGAATATTTCTTGGGTGGTGGTGTGCACTTCTCTGAATCACAGTAGGAGGTCCATGAACTTAGAGTCTTGTAAGCTTACAGTGAGGACAAGGTTGATCACTGAGTTGAGTTGGTCTCAGCCTTAATTTTCTATCATCAAATTCCCTGCCAGGCTTTCCAGTGCATGTTTTAAAGCCATCCAATGACATTGTTTTAGTTCTATGATTTCATTCAGGGGTGAAAATGGTGATTTTCCAATTCTATTATCCATTCTTCATTTATTAGCTGAAATTTTCTATAAATATTTCACTCATATAATGGTTGTTTTTTGACTGCAGCCATGAAATTAAAAGATGCTTACTCCTTGGAAGGAAAGTTATGACCAACCTAGACAGCATATTAAAAAGCAGAGGCATTACTTTGCCAACAAAGGTCCGTCTAGTCAAGGCTATGGTTTTTCCAGTGGTGATGTATGGATGTGAGAGTTGAACTATAAAGAAAGCTGAGTGCTGAAGAATTGATGCTTTAAAACTGTGGTGTTGGAGAAGACTCTTGAGAGTCACTTGGATTGCAAGGAGATCCAACCAGGCCATCCTAAGGGAAATCAGTCCTGGATGTTCACTGGAAGGACTGATGTTGAAGCTGAAGCTCCAGTATTTTGGCCACCTGATGCAAAGAGCTGACTCATTTGAAAAGACCCTGATGTTGGGAAAGATTGCGGGCAGGAGGAGAAGGGGACGACAGAGGATGAGATGGTTGGATGGCATCACCGACTCAATGGACATGAGTTTGGGTAAACTCTGGGAGTTGGTGATGGACAGGAGGTCTGGCATGCTGTGGTTCATGGAGTCACAAAGAGTCAGACACGACTGAGTGACTGAACTGAACTGAATGGTTGTTTACCCTAAAATACAGTTTCTACAAGAAGGGCAGAATAAATGCTTAATCTTTTCTCTTATATACCAGTTTCCAGAGTGATAAGTTGGCACCTTAACAAACTCCAAGTGTAAATAGTATTGTTTTTTAAGCATCAGTACGACCTCGTGGATTTTTCTATATTTGGTGTTTAAAATATAATTTACTGTTATATTTTTGTGTATTTAATGTGTTTATATATTATATATTTAATCAGTTATAGTCATAATTCTCTGCTCCATCCTAGCCTAGGGAGTCCCTCTCAGATTGGAGCCAGTGTTCTCTGGACATTCACCAGCCTTTTGTAGCTTCTCTACTATCTAGCACAATGAGACACCAGACTCATCTTGTCCATCTCATGCTCCATACTTGGAACCTGCCACTTCTATTAGACATTGTGGTTCTTTCTAGTGGCAAAGGTAACGACCCATGGCCTGTGTGCTAGGGGTGCTCATTGCTACTTCACTGTCTCTGCATTTGTAGGGGTGGGGCTGAGAGATATACACTTGTTAAGAGGGGAAAAGTCCGGATTTTATACTAATACATCCAATTCAAATTTAAGGCTATAGGATTTTAATATAACCTTTTAATTTTATATGAATCATTTCTTACGTCAAAACTCTTGGTTCTGATGATGTTTCTCATCCTCCCCCCAACCTGACTTTCATCTTGAGAAGCTTCAGATGGACACACAGGCAAGATTAGTACAGTGCGTATCCGTATATCCTCCCTCTGGATCCACCAGTTGTAATCGCTTTGCAAATTTAATTTGCTTTGAGCAATTACAGAGGAAGTTGCCAGCTTTGTGACATTTCAGCCAGCCCTAAATGCTTCAGCTCATACCTCCTAGGAACAGGCCATTCTTCGGCAAAATGTCAGTGCAGGAAACAACTCAGATGCAAATCTCGTAGATACTGCCTGAGGAGGGGCACTGGTCATGGCGTGTTCAGATGACTTTGGCTTTTCCACTGGACAACAGTCATGTTTTGCATCTTCAAAATATATGTTCTCCATGCAAACTCTGCATACATTTTACACAAATATACATGTATTTTGTTTAAACAAAATTCTTCAAAAGTACTTAACAGGAAGCCACTGCCTTTCAATGTTTTTCACATTCACCTCTGCTCCTTCTCTGAATGACATGCTTACCCCTCTTATTTTCACTTATCAACTTTAAACACCATCTGTTGTCTCATAAACCACAAGGACTTAGTTGATACTACCCACTCCCCTAACCACTGCACCACCAGGGAATTCCCCCACATTTTTATACTGCTTGATTTTTATGTGTGCTTGTGACTGATCAAAGTGGAATGTGGACTTGTTCTTGCCAGATGAAGGAGAGGACAGTGAGTGTATCATCAGGAGTTGTAAGAAATTTATTGGAGTAAAGGGAAGGCAACCCTCTTTCTCCCAGCAGTGGGTGTCTACAGGCCTCGTGGTGCAGAGATGACAAAAGGCAGGGGCAGTGGTCCTGGAGAATGCTTCTGTGAGTGATGTGTAAGTAGATCATGTGACGGTGCCTGAGTTAGAAATGGTCCTCCAGGAACCAGCTATTAGGCCTCCTTACTCGGGATAGGTTTATGGTCCTAATGAAAGTTCTCAAATGCTAAGGTTAACCAACCCACAGCCCACTGTCCCAGCCCAGGGAGGAGCAGGGGCAGCAGTTCTGGGCTCAGCAGATGGACAGGCTGCTGAGATCACTGGGTCTGGGATGAGCTTCTGCTACGAATGAGGGGGCCTGAGGCTCTGTCATTTATCATGTGCTCTCGGTCTCACCTGGACCCCCTGCATTGCTCACCTGTAGATCTGGTGATGAAGCAGAGTGGAGGTGGCACGGCTCATGGCCTCATCAACATCCCCCAGTCCCATACTCGGTGGGCTTTGCAGCCTGGCCTGTCTGCCCTTTCAAACTTCAAACTTTCTTAATCTCTTCCAAAAGGAGATACAAGACTCATTCTAGTCTCAAGGATGTCCGCCTCACAAAATCCTTTTATTAAAACAATGGTTACAAATACTCCACGTGGCTCCTGAGTGCCCTCTGCCATTCGCTCCCAGCTCAGAGTCAACGGATGCAGCACTTGGCTTTGCCCCTGTAGCAGGTGCCTTCGATCCTGTTGTAGAGGGGGCAGGGCGATAGGTTGCAGGTCCCCCCTTTCCTGGCACATATGTAGCTGTCAGACTGCTGGCCGAGAGCCGTAAGCTGGCTGGCACCTGAGAGAAGGGAAAAACAACCATGTCAGACTCCTGGCTTGTGGCCACAGGGATTTCAGGGGAAAGTAGGACAGACAGCCCTTTGCAAAGCACATCACAGGGGTTTCCCTTGCAAGAGCTTTACACCAAGATGACCTGTGGAGCTGCTCGTGAAACATGGCATCTGAAGAGCCCCCTCAATGCTGGTGGGTTATGGTGTCTCCACCCTTAGTGAGCCCTCATTTTTTGGCATTATCTTTGAAGATTCAGTACATTATAGGGCCAAAAGGAATAGCAACATATCTCATCAGAGTGCTTTGGTTACGTTCCTTATTCTAGAATGAGTCTGTGTGATTTTTAGCAAAGCACTCAAACATTCTGAACCCCAGTTCTCAAATTTAAAATTAAGGAGACTAGATTATGTGATCTCAATCATTTTCAAGATTCTGAGGCTGGTCATCTTTCTTTTGGTGGGGAAATAGCACTTTTATGGTTACTTTTTTTAAATTTACACTTTTTATTTTATATTGGAGTATAGCTGATTAACAATGTTGTGATAATTTCAGGCGGACAGCAAAGGAACACACCCATACATGTACATGTATCCATTCTCCCCCAAATGCTCCTCCCATCCAGGCTGGCGTGTAACATTGGGCAGAGTTCCATGTGCTATACAATACGTCCTTGTTGGACGTATAGTACTTATATATACCATTTTATATAAACCATTTTATATATAGCAGTGTGTACATGTCCATCCCATTATGGCTGCACTTAATTCTCCAAGAAATGTATCACTTTTTCCTAACTAACTGACAGAGGAATAGAGATTAAATGTTCTCATTATCTAATCAGTCAATGGTTATATTATGTTAAAAGGTGCAGGAAAATATTGGAAAAAATTCAACATTGATTCATGATTGAAAAAAAGAAAGAAAGAACTCCTACCAAATAAGGAACTGGAGTAAACTTCCTTAACCTGATAAAGAGTACTTACAGAAGCCTACAGCACCCTGTACACTTAATGGTCAAGCACTGAAACATTCCATGAGACGGCAATCAGACGAGTGTAACTGCTAGTCATTATCATTCCACATTGTACTTGAGGCACTAGTTAGGGGAATAAGATAAGAAAGAAAGAAACCAAAGGTAGAAGCGTTGGAAAGCAGAAAAAAAACTGTCTCTATTTGCAGATATTATGATTATATGTAGGCAGTCTAAAAGGAATTAAAAGGAAAGCTTAACAAATTTGCTGTCCATGAGATCATATACAAAAAGGAAAAAAAGAATTTTACTTCTGCAATCAATAGGAAAAAAAAAAAGAAAGAAATAAAAACACCTTATAGAAGAGCATAAAACATGCCTGGTTACAAATCTAAAAAATAATGTGCAATATCTCTATCTGTAAAGAATATAGTATTTTTTTTTGTAATTTAAAGAGGCCCTAAATAAGTAGAAATACTATGCTTAAGCATTGGAGGATTAATTATTTTTAAACTTTTAATTTTCCCCCAATTAAGCGACTTCACTTTCAATTTTCACTTTCATGCATTGGAGAGGAAATGGCAACCCACTCCAGTATTCTTGCCTGGAGAATCCCAGGGACGAGGGAGCCTGGTGGGCTGCGTTCTATGGGGTCCCACAGAGTGGGACACGACTGAAGCAACTTAGCAGCAGCAGCAGCAAGCTGCGGTGCTAGCCCAAAACCATGAAAATCCCAGGAGATTCTTGCAGTGAAACTTGAAGAGCTGATTCTAAAATTTTTGTGGCAATTCAAAGGACCAAGAATAGCTAAGGCAGTCCTAGCAAAAAAGGCAGGAGAACTTGCTTTACTGGATTTTGAGACTAATTATAGAGCACAATGGCAACCCACTCCAGTACTCTTGCCTGGAAAATCCCATAGATGGAAGAGCCTGGTTAGGCTGCAGTCCACGGGGTAGCGAAGAGTCGGGCACGACTGAACGACTTCACTTTCAACTTTCATGCATTGGAGAAGGAAATGGTAACCCACTCCAGTATTCTTGCCTAGAGAATCCAGGGACAGAGGAGCCTAGTGGGCTGCCGTCTATGGGGTTGCACAGAGTCAGACACGACTGAAGTGACTTAGCAGCAGCATAGAGCCACTGTAATTAGACCAGATGGTGAGGATACAAACATACCAACGGAACAGGGCAGACGAATATACAAACAGAATAGCAGAAGATGCCCAAGGAGATCCATGCAGATACTGAAAGTTGAACAACAGTGCCTCAGCATAACAGTGGAGGAAAATGGTCTTCTCCATGCTTGGTTCTGGAACTATTAAATATTCATATGGAAAAAATAAACCCTTTACCCTTAGTCACACTATACGTGCACATTAAAAATCACTGCCAGATGATTATAAACCTAGATGTAAAAGGAAAATCAATAAGCCCTCAGAAGACAACACTGAACACTCTTCATGCCTTTGGGCTAGAAAAAGATTTCTTAAGGCATCAAAGTACTAACGCTAAAGGAAAAAATATGACACACTTAACCACCTTAAAATAATGTGGAAAATTCAGAGAGTGAAAAAGTAAGGCACAAGGTGAAGGAAGATATTTGTCATGCTTACAGCTGACAGGGCTGCTATGTAGAATATATAAAAAACTACTCCAGATGACAGGGCCTCTCCTCTGTCCAGCCTCCACACCCAGGAGACCAATCACTTAAAGGAGCCATGTCTGGGGCACCCCTGGCAGTCCAGTGGTTAAGAATCTGCCTTGCAATGCAAGAGACATGGGTTTGATCCCCAGCCCAGGAAGATCCCACATGCCTCAGAGCAACTGAACCCCACGTGCCACACTACTGAGCCTGTGCTCTAGAGCGTGGGATCTGCAACTGCTGAAGCCCATGTTCCGGAAAGCCCGTGCTCATCCCCAAGAGAAGCCACTACAACAAGAAGCCTGTACACACAACAAAGAGCAGCCCCCGCTGCATAGCTAGAGAAGGTCCTCACATCAACGAAGACCCAGCACAGCCAAAATGAAGAAATAGATCCTTACAAAGAAGAAGAAGCCATGTTTGATTCTGTGACTCTCTGGTTTGAAAGCCACTGGGGCCCACCTGAACACAGATGGGGTCTCCTGCTGCCTCAGGCCTGATTGACCTGTGCTTCCCTACATCCCTGGCTCCTCTCCTGAGCCCGTCACCCAGGTCCCAGCATGCTTTGTGCCTTGACAGCCCTGCAGAGTTGGAGCTGATGGTCTGGGTTTGACAGAGTCACTGCTCTGTCTGTTACCAATCATGTGACTTTAGCCAAGTTATTAAGCCACAAAATGGGGGTAATGAGTCTTCCTCCCCATAGCAGAGCTGGGAAGACTAGAGTAAGAGTGAGAGCTCTGTGTTTGTTTGTTTTTTTTTAATTTATCTGGATGTCTGGGCTTTCAAGGGGACCCCCTGGTTTCTCAGTGGTAAAGAGTCTGCCTGCAATGCAGGAGACCAGGGTCCAATCCCTGGGTTGGGGAAGATCCCCTGGAGAAGGAAATGGCACCCTACTCCAGTATTCTTGCCTGGGAAATCCTATGGATGGAGGAGCCTGGCAGGCTACAGTCCATGGGGTCACAAAGAGTCGGACACGACTGAGCGGCTCGCCTACCTCCTGGGCTTTGATCCCAGCTCTCCTTCCATATGGTTTGTCCTTGCCCTCTCTCGTTTTGACAGAGGCAGATGAAGAGACAAAATAGGTGATGAAATAGTTAATCCCACTAGGGGATTGCAAGCAGAAAAATATGGGAGACCCCTGTAAGTTAGTGATCACTCGAGAGAGCAGGTTTGCTTAACCCCAAAACCAAGCAGATTGCTTAGCAACCAAACTGTGCAGCAGAGGCACGAGGCATGGCTCAAAACAGTAAAACAACGGTGGCATGAGACCCACATCTGCCCAGTGAGCTCAGTGAGTCAATGACCCCCAGGACATGCTCTCTGCACACATAGTAGAACTAATTTGTGGACTTAGCTTGACCAGGAAGAGACGAGAAAATGCCCCTGCTCGATCTGGAGGAGGAGCAATGTTGGAAGCATGATGTCCACTTAAGAAAGTCAAAGAAGTTCTTCTCCCCCTCCCCACTTTTCCATTGCTTATAAAAGAAGGCTGTAAGTTTTTGGGGGTGCAGCACCCCATTGCCTGCCCACTTTTAAACCTCACAAATGTTGTATTCTAATAAATCACTTCTATCACTTTGCCTGTCATTGAATTCTTTTCTGGGCTAAGAGATAAAGAACTTTGGTACCAGAGCTCTTCAAAAACACCCCCGGGCAAAGATGACTCCAGTTTCACTTTCACTGGTTTAGTTAACCTGGGGCTGAAAATCCAGATTCCCACCTCAGCCAGGCAGATAACACAGCTCTGTGAAATGGGCTGAGGTGAGGCAGTAGGGACTGGTGGGGTCTGCGGTGTCCTAAGGAATGCATCCTGTGTGGAGGCAAAGCCACTCTTGAGCTGCAGCTCACTGCTGCCATGCAGGAGTCTGCCACATCTGTTGTGTCTTTAGGAGAAGATAACATGTACACAGTGCTATATTTGATGTGGATAACTGAAAGGGCTTCCCTGGTGGCTCAGCAGGTAAAGGATCTGCTTGCAATACAGGAGACACAGGAAACTTGGGTTCAACCCCTGGGTCAAGAAGATCTCCTGAGGAGGGCATGGCAACCCACTCTAGTATTCTTGCCTGGACAATACCATGGACAGAGGAGCCTGGCAAGCTACACTCCATGGAGTCACAGAGACAGACTTTGACTGAAGCCACGGAGAACGCAACCAAAAGGACCTACCGAATAGCACAGGGAACTCTGCTCAATATTATGTAACAACCTAAACTGGAAAAGATTTTGAAAAAAGAGTAGATACATGTATACGTACAACTGAATTATGTTGCTGTACACTTGAACATAACACATTTTTCATCAAGTATACTCCAATATAAAATTAAAAGTTAGATAAAATTTTAAAACTTTTTTAAGGAAAGAAGATAAAAATCTGACTTTTTTGTGTGACATATCCTGACTTTTAAGTGGGAGAGAGTTAAAAGAAATATTATTTTGAAAATTCCATGAACTCAAAAGTGACTTTCATCATTCCCTCACTTCTCAGCATCCTCAACAAAGCCTTCCTGGCTCCTCGAGGCCCCGTCAGCTCTCATCGTCACGTGTTCCCCTAGCACTGTGCCCTTAACAGCATTTCACAGCACAACTGTCATTAGCTAAGGAATTCTGTAATCGGTTTGCTTGTGCTCTGCTTCTCAAATGTGCGACCATGGATTCCGGGGCTGTTCCCTGACACGTCCCCTCATCCCAGGGCAATGCCTGCCTGCAGCAGCTCTTCGCCCAATACTCCTTGAACAGCGAGGACACAGCCTCAGCCTTTCTCAGCACCTCTGCTGGGCTCCCGTCCAGCTTCTGCAGGAACCTGGGTGGTCTTGCCACTGTGACATTATTCCATGTTCACACAAAGACCATCCGTGTAAGCTAACAGTGGGCGACACAGGCCTTTTTCTCTGACCGGGAGGAAGACTGTTCAAGAGAACACCAAGTCTTAGGATCTCCTGCAGTGACCACAAAGCGCTGGTTCCTCAGGGCCTCACGGGCCTCGATTCCCCACCTGTGAAACGACCCGGTCTGAGGGCTCTTCCAGAAAAGGAGTGAACCGACCCTGTAGGGGTTCAGGGTGGCTGAGTAGTGCTGCCTCCCTCCCTGCACTAGCCCCAGGCCTCTGGAATTGGGGCAGCCTGCTGGCAGGGCGGGTATTGCAGGGGCAGCTGCAGCAGCCACAACAACCAGCACACAGCAACGAGCACGCAACCACAAGGAGGGGAAACACCCCAGCTGAGTGCAGGACACCTCGACCCTGGGACACAGGCTGGGGACCACAGTGTGTTCTGACGCAGAAAACACCTGGGCTCTTCCTCTCCTCCAGAAGTTTTGCATCCCCCAGAAAACGTGGTGTCGAGCTTACCCTTCCCTGCAGCCCTTTTCCTGGTGTGAGCATCTCAGGGCTCAGAGGGGGTGCTCCACCTGCACGGACCCCGCTGCTCAGGACCCCTAGCTCCAGCCCAGAGGTGGGGAGGACCCCACTCCGCCCCTTCTAGAAGAAGAGTTGGGCTCAGCGAGCAGTCCTGAAGGTCCCCATCCTGAGGCCCTCTTTGCTGCTGCTTCTGTGCAGACAGGGTTTGCGTGTCATCCAAGGGCAGTATCTAAGCCAGTCCAGTTTACGCTGGGCACACCATCAGATCAGCTGCCATTTCTGGAAGGAGTGATTAGTAAGCGCAGTTCCTCCTGCATGTCCCCGGGAACACCCTTTTTCGAGGCTTTGGATGAGATGCTTGTAATCCTACTTAGATGTCACAGACTGAAAACAACTCTTCATGTTAATATAGTGGCTTTCAAACATTTTCAATGTAAACTGAGCTGCAGTAAGAGACTTTGCATGGCTGTTTATGAACTCACGTGCTGTGAGATGAGTATGATAACAGCAGGACACTACATGGATTCTCTGCCTCTCTTAAGGGTCCCGACTGGAAACATTAAAGTTCTGTATTGGAATACTTTGGAACCCAGCTGTCCAAGGGGAGCCCTGAGGAACCCCTGGAGTAAATGAGGCCCAACTAACTGCACAACGACGTGCTACCTTGGAGGAAAGCACAGTGGGGCTTGCAGAGAATTCCAGAGCTTAACGCTCTTAGAGCCCTCTGCCGTAGCCCACTCACTCTGCCAACGAGGAAACTAACAGCCAGAAGAGGTGACTGGCTGGAGATGACCTGGGAGTGAGTGGCAGGGATGGGATAAACTGTGTTCTTGATTCTTCTGGCAGGCAGGGGCTCACCTTCTCTTACACCAGGGGCATTGCTGCTTTGACCCCAAGGAACTGGCATCCCCTGGCCTGACACAGAGCTCCCCTGCGGTGCACTGGGGAATGGGCCACCCTGGAGGATGTGAGCGGATTTCTGAAGGAAGGTGGATCCCTGAGTGTCTACACACGGGTAAGTCAAAGACTCCGGTGGAACTGGTCTTGTGGGCAGGGCAGGTGGCACCTGCTTGCAGGAGAACACCTGGGAGGGCCCACCCTGGGCCCTGGCAAGAGATGAGGTGCACCTCTGGGCTGGCTGGGATGCTGTGCCTCTCGGGGGTAAGGGGGCATCTTGCAGATGGAGTAGGGGTCCCCTTCACAGAGGATACTTTCTGGAATCCCAAGACAGAGACAGGGCTTGGGGTGTGGGGGCTGCCTGGTACCTCACATCCCCGCCAAGGGCAGAGGGAAGGGAGCCCTGAGGGAAAGATGAGAGAGAGACAGGAGGGCCCTCCTGCCGCTCAGCTGCCCTCAGGCTCCTGGGAGAACTAGCCCAGGGAGGCTCTAGGCAGGCAGGTGCACTCCTTGCACTCAGGATGGCCTGGACCCCGCTGTCAGACCACCCCGTGCCCTCTGCCCCCGACAGGCAGCTTAGCCCCGGAGAGGCCTTCCTGCTGCCTTGGGCTTGGGTTGCAGAGAAGGTCAACCTCAGACGTGTCCCCGAGTTCCAGCCCCAGGCGCTGCAGGGTCCCGGCTCACCTGGGCCCAGCTGGGAGAGAAGCAAGCCGAGAGCCAGCAGCAGCAGGTGGAAGACCCTCATGGTGGCCGCCGGCGGCCGGAGGCCCGGGGAGGGAGGCTCAGGGGAGGCCGGGCTCCAGAGGCTCCAGAGGCTCCAGTGGCGGCAGGGTCACCGCCTTTATAGGGCTGGAGGATTGCACAACCGCACACACCGACGACGTGAAGGGCTGCGTCCAAGGCCAGGGAGAGATTCTAATAAATAACCCTTCACCGCAAGCCCTGAGTTGTCGGGGAGTCACGTGGACGCGCGTCTCCCTCGGTTGCAGCAGCTGGATCCCGCGCTGGGCTTGCAGGCCTGGAGGCAGTTCCTCCCACCTGCTCTGCTCTGGGTCCCCGCAGAACCGCTCAGATGGAGTTCCCAGGACAGGAGTGCACGCTCGAACCCCAGCTGCCAGAGGCTCAGGGAGTGGAGAGGTGGCCCCGGGGCACTGAGCCAGGCAGCCGCCCAGCTGGCAGCCCGCGAGTCAGGCCTCTAGGGGAGCTGCGCTCTCCACGCGGTGCCCCAGACTTCACCCTCGTCCCTCACAAAAGCCGGGCTGTTGCCTTTCCTCCAACCTTTAGGGATGGAATTTTCTTCTAGTTTTTGGCTGGTGTTGCTTTTTTTAAATCAAAATATCTCTCAAATCTTTTATAATCTATGAGCTTCTTCTGTCACTTAAACTTTTTTTTTTTTTTTGGTCAAGACAAATTTTTTGGAGCAGTTTTAAGTGCACAGCAAAATTTAGGGGAAGGGACAGAGTTCGTCGTATTCAAACATTTATCCTTTCACTCACTGACTCAAATGTGTATATGTGGTTCCTGTTATGTGTTAGGTGGTGTTTAGGGTCTTGGCATGCAGTGAGGACCAAGATTTATGTTGGTTTCCTGCAAAAGTCTAGTTGAGATGGACGAGCAGACGGGCCGTTGCCATGGCACTGGATAGGCGCTTTGATTGGCAGCAAGTGAGGACCAGGGAACAAGGCCGGGATCTGAGGAAGCGTGTGTGAGTTTGGCTTTGGTTTCTTCCTTAGGCAATAGGGAGGTCTGGGAAGATTTGAATCAGGAGAAATACACAAGCCAGTTGCCATTTTAGAAACCGTCTCAGGGAAGTGTGGGTGGAGAAAGGCAAGACTGGACTTGGGAGGAAAGGGGAGGAGCTGGTGGAGCAATGAGGGTCTTAACTAAGGTCGTGAAGGGGGGAAGGAAGGAGACATGGATTCAGGGATGTTAAGAAGGAAAAGTCTCGCAGACACTGGAGACAGACTGAGCTCGATTCCTGGCTCTGTCTAGGTAGAAGGTGATGCCCTGGACCAAGGTAGCATAACCAGGAGGAGGAGGTGATTCAGGGAAATGGTGGTGAGTTGCATAAACATTTCTGCAGAAGGAGTGTCTTGGTTTGGGTTTCCTGAGATGCAGAATGTGAGCCCAGAACGTGACTGAAGGTGGAGAGCTGGGAGAGTAAAGAGAGGGGAGAGGTGACTGGACGAGAAAGAAGCAGACAGAGACGTGCGCCACCAGCCTGAGGTTCCCTTCCTTGTCAGTGGCAGGGCTCCAGGCTCCCGCTTTCTCTGTGGAGCTGCCGGGCCTGTGGAGCTGCTGGGACAACCTCTTGGCTGGACTTGCCCCATCTGTGAACCAGGGAGATTCAAGACAGAGCCCGTCAGGTCGGCACAGCTGGCATGTGTGGTGTTTACACAGATCAGGGGAGGGACTGGCGGGGCACCTGTGTGCGGCGCTCCTTAGAGTAAGAACAGCCACTTTCACTGACAGCTCACGGGCCCCGGGCCAGCCCACGTGCCCTGCGTGACTACTGAGCATGGAGCGCTCTGCAGCAGAGATGGACTCGACTGCATTTCAACGATATTTATGACATAACCACCATGTGCTGAGCGCCGCAGGAGGGAAGAAGGCGCCCTGCTCCTGGGGGCTGGCGGCTCCTGTGGGTGAGCCTCTCTCTTGTTTGCCAGCCACCTCCTCTGAGAAGTCCTCCCTGACCTTCCCTTGTCTAGAAGTGCCTGGTACTTCTGGGCTGCCCCTTTTACAGCCTCCTTCCTGTCGTGTTCTTGGCATGCTGGCTGCTTCCCCCGACATCAGTGGGGTCTGAGGGAGGGGCCGCATGGAGACCCCCATCATCTCCCCTCCCAGGAGAGTCTGCTGTCGGTATAGATGACCAGTCGCTGGAGGAAATGAAGGAAGTGAGTGCTGCCATGGACTGAATGGTGTCCCCCAGTTGCCCATGTTGAAGCCCGGTGTTTGGAGGTGGGGCCTTTAAGGAGGTAGTTAAGGCTGAAAGAAGTCACAAGGCCCCATCCCTGTAGGACGGGTAGTCTTATAAGCAGAGGAAGAGATTCATTGCTCTCTTTGCCATATGAGCACACGATGAGAAGGCCGCTTCCAGAACCACGAGACAGGAGCTTCTGCCCTTCAGGCTCCCAGCCTGTGTGTTTCGTTACAGCAGCCATCCCGACTAATACACGTGTCTGCACCTCGGTTAACTCTCCGTCTCCTAGGACCCCAGAACTCCTGGGACTCCACTCCTGAGAGCTCCCCAAACTCTTGACACCCCAGCGATGGCCCTTCTCTAAATGCCACAGCCCACGTTTGTGAAAGGATTTCAATCTGAAATGGAACCAGAAGATATAAAATGGAAAATCTTATGCATGTGCCCTCAGAAAAGTAAAACTTCAGGACTAGAAACAGAATTTCTGTAAATGCTTGGTTCACAGAAAAGTGATAATATTACAGTTTTCTTAAATGAGAGGGCCTTGGTCATAGGTTGCCTCATATCAGCCTTGGAAGGTTTGCTTACGGTTCCAGAGGTGAGAAAAAGAAATGACCTGGGTTAGGCTCATCTGAGCTTTGTTTGCCTGCCTGGGCTGGTTTTGTCTGCTCAGGGAACTTTCAGGCCTGGTCTTTGTACTTTTTTAAACTGATTTTTAATTTAATAGACTAACTGGACTCTCCCTTCTTTACATTTCCTGGCCGTAAACATAGCCTACTCCACACCTTTGACTGACTCACTTATGGCTTCTACAGTTTGTGTGCCCTGATGCAATTACTGCTGTTCCTGAATAAACTCATCTTTTCGGCAATTTTGCGCTCGCCTCAGTTTACCTCTTCACGTGGTCCATGGTAGCTATTTCCACTCCGCTCTGCTGTGTCTGAAAGCAGACTCAAGGCCTTGTTTATAGTTTGGGGCCACGTCAGGAGGGCCTGCATCCCTCACTGCTTTCCAGAGGGTGGAGATCATTAACACTCTTTGCCTGAGAAAGCTTGGGTCAGGGTCATTTCAGGGAGAAACTTCAGATTTAAGCACATTTGTGTGGGGTAAAAGAAAAAGAAAATCTACGTGCGTGCACATCCACATATGGAGACACAGGGGAAAGCCTGGAGACTAACAGAAAGTCACCGAGTAGAAGCAGTATTTGCTTCTGAGAAGGGGCAGGGGTTTGGAGGGACAGGCTGGGGAGAGACCCTCTGTGTTCCCGCGGCAGGTCTGCATCCTGATTATTCGGTTAGTGGAGCTCACATGGTGGTCAGGGGTGGCACATGCCCCGGAATTCCCTGCACTTGCTCCTGTTCTCTCCCTGGTGCCTGACCTTGGCCGCAGCTGGCTGGGTCCTGTCCTCGTCTGCTGGTCTCCAGGGCACATCTGCCTCACGGGCCGCGTGGCCAGCCGCTTCCCAGAGGCAGGAGTTGTTTGCATCAGGTGTTGACCACACCTCCCTCCTGAATCAGGGCTCAGGTGCCGCTGGGTGCAGATGACCTCAGGTGTCCCAGGCCACCTGCCACCCTCACGTTCCCATCCAGCAAAAGAAGGTGGTGAATTCTATGGGGTTTTTTAGTGGCCAGTTTCCAAACGAGGCAGCCCATCTGAATCACCAGGGACACCTTCACGAAAAGCTCCTGCTTGAAAATTGCCTGCAGTGAAACTCTAGAATCTGTCTTTTATTTTGGGCTGTGCTGCACAGCTTTGAAGGATTATAATTCCCTGACCAGGGGCGGAACCCTTGCCTTGGCAATGAAAGCACCGAGTCCTAACCACTGGATGCCAAGGAATTCCCTGGAATCTGCCTTTTCAACACGAAAAAGACTCAGGCGACACCGTGGCTCTGTGCACAGAAGGAAGAGCTTCCTGCAGGTCTCGTGGCCTCCAGAGTTCCCGCCGGGCTGGCAGCGTGAAGGCAGCATTTGCTCTAAAGTTGTGGACTCACCAGGCCTCCAGTTTGGCCACTGGACAGGTGAGGGCCCTGTGCAGGCATCAGGATGGGAGGGGGGTCGCCTGGCCCCCGCACACACCCCCTGCCCCCACCCAGGATCCACCTGCAGACGTCACCATCTGGCTTCCTTGCAAAGTACTCAGAACTAAAGCAGGTTTTATTTTTAACAGCATCGACAGTGAATGTGTCAGAAAGGTATGGAGCAGCTGTCTTAGCAGGAGAAAAGGGGGTGCACTGCCCTCAGCACCCCATCCCCACACACCTGCCTCCCCATTTATCGAGCCCATGGAAGGCCAGGGTGGGTATTAACCCTGGGTGCTGGGTCCTGTGTAAATCATTACATGCCCGCAGTCAGTGCCCTGGCTCCGAGCCAAACTTTTTTTTCCCTCCTTATTTAACAAATATCACAATATCTGCCTGTGCCAGACGTTATGCCTGAGCATAAGGAACACCTTGCTGGTCCTGACAGCCCTCGTATTATGTGTTGCTCATCCGTAGACAGAGATGGAAAAACGACCAAATTCTTGTTATTTGAACATATATGTCCAGATTCCTCGTGCACCACCTGCTTGTTACCCAGGAACTTTCTCATCACGGGAAACTGCTTGTATTTTCTCCAGACAGATGCAGCTGTGTGCTCACTGCCATTCTAGAAAACCAAGAGGCCTCTACAACAGGGGCCCAACAGGAGTCCTCAGCAAATCCCTTCCTGGGCCTTGGTTTCTTGCTTATTAAGAATGAGTTTATAAAATAGAAAACAAATTTATGGTTACCAAAGAGGAAGGAGGGAAGAATAATTAAGAGTTTGAAATTAACATATAGAAACTACTATATATAATAGATAACCAACAAGGACCTACTGTACAGTACAAGGAACTATACTTAATATTATATAATAAGCTATGAGAATGTAAAAAATGATTATGCTGTTGCTGTTGTTGCTGCTGCTAGCTGCTAAGTCACTTCAGTCGTGTCTGACTCTGTGCGACCCCAGAGATGGCAGCCCATCAGGCTCCCCCATCCCTGGGATTCTCCAGGCAAGAACACTGCAGTGCGTTGCCATTTCCTTCTCCAATGCATGAAAGTGAAAAGTGAAAGTGAAGTCGCTCAGTCCATGTCCGACTCCTACCGACCCCATGGACTGCAGCCTACCAGGCTGCTCCGTCCATGGGATTTTTCCAGGCAAGAGTACTGGAGTGGGGTGCCATTGCCTTCTCCAAAAAATGATTATATATAATTACATATGTAATATAATTGAATCACTTTACTGTTCACCTGGAACTACCACAACACTGTCAATCAACTATATTTCAATAAACATTTTGAATAAATAAAGGAATTTATTAGGATAATAAAAGAATGAGTTTATAAGATAAACAAGGCCTTTCTGTATAGCACAGAAAACTATGTTCAATATCTTATAATAACCTACAATGGAAAGAATCTGAAAAAGAATATATACATACATATGCATATGGGGCTTCCCAGGTGGCACAGTGGTAAAGAATCCACCTGCTAATACAGCCCCAGGAGAGCTCATTTCCATCCCTGGGTCGGGAAGATCCCCTGGAGGAGGAAATAGCCACCAACTCCAGTACTCTTGCCTGGAGAACCCCACAGACCGAGGAGCCTGGCGGGCCACAGTCCATGGGGTCACCGAGTTGGACACGACTGAGTGAGCACACACAGCGCACCACACACAAGCATTTTAAACGGAATCACTGCTGTTTTAGGGAATGAAAACAGAGTCTTGTTCGGGCTTCAGAAGCAGGAGAGCAGGCCTCCGACTGATGTCTGGTCTGCCTGGACTATGTGCCTGCTCGCAAACACACCAGTTGTCATCAGCAAAGTCAAGAAGCACGTTCACTAGAAAGGGAGTGGGTCTTGGAATTTTTCAAGCCCCTGGAGATCTGTCCACCCCCCAGGGTCCAGAAAAAAACTCACAAGATGAAACAAACAGCCTTGTAAAGGTTAAATTTAAGCCAGAGCTGCATTTTTGTGGGCAAACTGATGATGGTATCAGTTGGAGGCCTGGGATTATAATTGGGAGCACCCAAAACTGCCTTCTGAAGCCTCGCCCTTGGGGTGGATGCACCACGGCATTCTGAGTCCACTGAGGTTTTCCTCCAGGCAGCCCTGATGTTTCCTCTCCCCCTCAGAGCTTGTGTTTCCAGAAAAGCTCGATGGGCTGGTTGGACCTGGCATCCCCTGCCACCCCCCCATTCCTGACCAGGGGGATGTTCGGAAATGTCTGGGGAAATTCCTGGTGTTTTTCCTAACCAAGGTGAGGTGGCCATGGCATCTGGTACATGGAGGCTGAGAGGATGGCTAAGTATCTGAGTATCATCCGGCGCAGGAAACAACCCTCTGGACCAAGGACTGTCCTCCCAAAGTCCCGCGGTGCCGAGGCTGAGAACCTAGGTGAGAGATGGTCAGACCTTTCTGCCCTACTGCTTATCATCCTGCTCCTGTTGTTGCTATGACCAAAACACCTGCTGTGGGGCCTGGGTTCCAGGAATGAGTATTTATCGTGAAATCAGTGGGAAAAACTGGTATGCTGTGGGCTTGATCTTATCAAAGATAATTGGCAGGAGAGCGGACCACGCTCGGGTTACTCATCAGGCAACAACTGCAGAGCCTCTAGTCCCAGGTGGGGCCGTGCGGTGATCCAGCCCTGCAGTCTGACACCCGCGAGCGGTGAGCGGGGTGACAGGGGGGTGGGGGGGCGGAAATCAGGGTCTGCGCAGGACTGAGCGAGATACGGCGGGCCGGGGATGCCCTGCTCTGCTCCGAAGTTCTGAGTCATCACCAGTTTCACAAGCAATCCCAGGGGGAGGCACTCCAGGGCAGGCACAAGAAGCTTTCTGTTAAGAATAAATGTGCCCTAAATTGCTCTTAAATAGCCAACACCATTTTGAGTTGTTGGAGGTTTCAGTTTCCCAGTGCACTTGGATCTAAATATCACCGGTCCCTTATGGGGTGCTCCGTTCCTCCCACAGGGTGACTGCTTGTCTGCTGTGTGTCTGGGACCCTCTTGCTCCGGGGTCGGCCATGCTAGACCTGCTGGTCTCTCCAAGGGCACCATCACCCTGTCCCTTCACACGTGGGCCTAGGTCAGCTTGCCACCTTAGAGAGCTAGTGTGAGGCTTGGGGCTGGAACTCTGGAGACTGTGACTCTAGGAAGATGGGGGACCTTCTCAGACTCCCATGAATGAGGCCTCTCACACCCCCAAGTCCAGGCTTGCAAAGGAGCTGAGGCTGGGGTCGTGGGCTACAGCCCAGCTGGGGACACCCCTGCAGGGCCCGCTGTTTGGACAGGTGCTGACTCTGTCTCTCTGATTCGACTCAGACGATTCAAGGACTGCTGGGTCCTTGATGCTAGAACTTTTACTTCAGTGGATGAGGGGGAGATGGACAAGAAATACAAACAGTACACACACGTGTGTGAGTGTTTGTATGAACCAATCAGCTCATGAGGAAAAGGAGGCAGCAGAAAGGATGAAGGGGGTAGTTCAGAGGGCAGGTGGGGGGAAGTGTCTGAGGAGGGAGCCTGAGGCCTGCACAGGATGAGGCAACAGCTGTGTGTGCACCTGGGGACAAGAGTCCTCTGGTTACTAGTTCCCAGTGAGGCATGTGCTCCCCCGGGGGTTACACACAGGTGCACACACATGCCTGCACATGCACACGCACACACACAACCACACAGACATGCACCACACATTTTACAAGAGGTAGAAATAAAATTGTCCAGACTGTTATCCCTTGACTCTTTCTGGTACAATTCAGCCAGTGTTTTCTGAGCTCCCGTGGTGTGCCTGAGAGTTGGTCACTGAACGAAAGTGTCTCAGGAGCAGGAACGCGGTTTCAGAAACAGCTCTGCTACTTCTCCGTCTTCAGGTGAAGGACTTGCCAGCAGACCTTAGGTTTGCTGATGGCTTAAAAGGCCACATCAAGGTCAAATAAACTAAGTGATTTAGAAAACTTTGTTTACCCAAAAAAAAAAAAAAAAAAACAGAAGCCAAATCCAGAAACACATCTTATGGATTTTATGCAGGCAGGTGGAAAAGCAAAATGATGACATAGTTTGAAATTTTCTTTTTAAAGAAGGTAAAAAGGAGAGCCTAGAAACTCTCAAGACAGGTTATTTAGTGAAGAATCTGCCTTGTGCTCTGGAATCATGTATGTTTGCTTA